>NC_034598.1:73937771-73974020 GCF_900095145.1 Mus pahari
GAACTCAGAAATCTGCCTGCCTCTGCCTCCCGAGTGCTGGGATTAAAGGCATGCGCCACCACGCCCGGCTCTAATGCCTTTTTTTCATATCTTCATATTTATGTGCCTGTGTAATGAGATGCTTGTAGTTTCTCTCTACACTTGTGAATCTTATATATAGGAGTAGCTAAATCCTGGTGGCCTTGTGTTTACCTTTGACTTGTAGAATGTAGCCTCAAGAACACTTGCTTTCACTCCATTACTTAGAAAATGGCTCCATGTGAACTAGACACAGACTAGCCTGGTGGAGGGTGAAGGACATTACACTGAGATACTCAGGTTGCCTCAGCCAACATCCAGTCTAGCAGCACACATGAATATAAAGCTAGATTAGATAGTCAGACTACACAACTTGTTAACAGATCGCGTATACAGAACCTACATAAAATCATCCAGCCCCTTCTAGTCTACAGAGCCATACCTCTGCACTATAGCCTCATAAATTACATCAGTGATTGTTATTCAATTCCTTGGAAAAGTAGGTTTTATAGTTTACTTCCTGATTGTATAAATGAGATTTTCTAGACCATAGCCACATTAATTTGATTATCTTGTCTGTAGCTGCTTTAAGACTTTAAGAGGGAAGTCATCTAGTTGAAATAGAGACTAAACTTTTCCTATCTCATCATTTACATTATTCCTCCTGATCCCTCTTTAATCCACTATCTGATCAGGCAGGTTGCTAGAAAGAACCAATAAGTATTTATACAAGCAAAATATTGCCAATCATGTTTGCTTTCGCTAAAGGTAATATTACACTATATTGTTATTTCCAATTCATAACAATTACTCTATCCTCCACATTCTGTAATTATTTTGCAGGTAATTTGAGTATGTTAATAGCAAGTTCAGAATCAGCAACAGATTCCCACTGAAGAAATCAAAGTACTGCCCCTTGGTGTCATTTAACTAAGAGCAAGCCGAGGTTTGAATACTCTCCTTCACTCTCCAGGTGTCTTTCGTCATTGTCTGTCTGTTCTATGAATCTGAATCTGGGGCTGCCTGAAAGTTGCCCTGCTGAATATGTCCCTGCGTGTCTGTCTGTGCCTGTCCCTTTACCTCTGTCTGGGTATGTTTGTTCATTGTGTCTGTTTCTGTGAATATGACTGTCTGAATGTTCCTAATAAAGGACTTCGATCTACGTCTATTTAAATAATAATAACAGAAAACTTAACAAATCACATGGGGGGAAAGAATGGGGAATACTTTACAGAGAAAAATAGTGGAGTTCTGCAAAGGATTATGTCACTGAGTCCAACTGACCCAGATAAAAAAAAAGTTCTACAAATTTCATTGCTTATCAAGCAGTATTAAAATGTGATGTTTAATATTCATGGTGGTTTTTCATGTTATAAAACTGCTTTCATTCTATTCATTGTTTACATAAAATGATACATATGCAAATGCATGTGCATGAAAGAATACATTATTTAAGGTTCTATATAGGCATTACCTTAGGTTGTGAACATTGATTGTATGATAAATGCAAAGCAAGTAAGATTATTTGTTACATTGTTCTCTTAAAGTAGATTAAGCCACCCTAATATGAGTGCATATTAGGGTGGAGGTCCTGAGTCTTAAATGACCTCAAGCCATATTATTAACTTTGACAGTGCAGTTCAGAAAAAGTTTTAGTCTCTTAGAATATATAAGTTGTTTTACTACAGTATTGCATTACTGAATATTTTTAAACAATTGTATCATTGTTTTGTATATAATACAATTTATCATTGCCAAGTAATGGAAATATATGAGTGCAAATCAGAGAAGACGTTATATTATGTAGTTTACAGTCGAGATAATAGATGTGACTAGAATGCATACATGGACATACATACAATTGCAATCACAAAGTATAACCATTTTTAAAATATTAGTCATTTTATATGAGAAGAAGTGATACTATTTTAAATACCAAAATGCACAATTGAAGAGCTCTGGATACAATAGGAGAGGAGAAGGTTTGTTGTTGTTGTTGTTGTTGTTGTTGTTGTTGTTAAATTTAGCAGACAAAAGGTGGAGATTCATTAGTGAAAATTGTCCACATCTAGAACAAAATATGAAAGAGAAAGAATGGTGAGTCCAGTGGTCTGGAACTAGGAGGGAATGTGCTTAAAGATGACATAAAAGACAACGAACTCTATATGTATTAGGATCACAGTGGTACTAAGTAGGCACCCAAGTTGGCTTGTTGCTCAGGCTAAAACCTCAGTGGTTTACTAAGCCTTAGGGCTCATTTAGTCTAACGTGGGATGCTCTATAAATGTTCATAAACACCAAGCTTTGAAAGTTAATATGAAAAGACTGTTAAACACCTCAATGATTTTTTTAATATAAGTTGGCCTGATAGTGCTTCATATGCAATAAACAGAATTTTAAAGTGTGTTTCAACTTTTCAGTTTTGAAGCTTGATTTCTAGAATGTTTAATCGATCACACATGGATATTATAAGATCATGGTATTCTCCTTTATAAAGCTTCAGACTCTAATGTCTGTGGAATTTATTTTAAGTGATAGCTACTATAGAGGATAAAGTGTCATGAGAGAGTGACAGAAACAGAAAGACTTGCTTAGACAATATTTTATTAATCTAACCAGGAAAGTGAAGAGGAACGGTGAGATATATTCATATTTGGTTGTATTTTGAATGTAAAGACAATCATATTTAGTGATACATTGAATTAGATTCTTATAAGGAAGGGGATAAAAATGAGATGAATACACAGGTCTGCAAAACGATGATTCTGATGAAGATCACATGGAGAATAACAGATGTTTCATAAGGATTCAGTTTGAGATAAGGATGACTTGGTTTGCTTCATCAGCTTTTGGTGAAATCTCAGTCGCACATTATGAATTATTGAATGGGGAGAATAGAAAGCATTTCAATCTACATTTCCAGGCAACACTTAACATTGCGAAATCAAAGAAGTGATGAAATATCTGCAAAAGAGCCTGAGAAAAACACACTAGGGAGAAAATAAGCAATGATTTGTTTATGTAGAGAAAACAATGAGAACAATAAAAATAAATACAAAGTGAATAGGAGGCAGGTGAGGAAAGAGGTTTAAGGAACTAGGTGTCAAAGTCTGTGTCAAAATACGTCTGATTGCTGACCAATTATTTAAAATATAGGCAATCAAATGATTTGTAAAATTTGCAACCCAGTAAATTTATTACCAAAAATCTAAAGTAAACATTTCATAATTCTTTTTAAAGTTAGAGCCTTATGTTTACATAAAACCTAAAAAACTTGAACATAAAATATGGATTTTTTATACATCTACTTGCACACTTATACTTACCACAGTATGTCATTTTACCAGCATGTTGTCTTTAGATGCAATCTTAATTAGCATGATAAAGCTGTATTTGTACATTAGTCATAATTACAGTCTACTTATTCCATTAAGGTTCACTGTTGGGGCATATATTCTGTGGATAGCTTAAGCTTGTAATGACATTGATCAACCATTACACTGTATAACAGAATAGTTTGTGTTTCAAAGAAGTCACCTGTACTCCAAATGTCAATGCTTCCACCTGTTCTATTGGTCCCTCCAAGTCTCTGATTCTTTACTATCTCCAAATTTGGTTGTTTTAAATAAAAGCTTGGCTAGAGTCATGTAATATCCATATTCATAACAATTTCATTCAGCTATTTTTTGAGACTCACCCAGGATGGCTACTCTGCTAGCTTATTTCCTCTTATCACTGGAAAATACCTAATTTTATGGATGGATTTCAATTTATTTAATTCACTTCTTAAATGACACTTTGTTTTTTTTTCCCCAAGATGTATCAATTCCTAAAACATATCCCATAAACAATTATGTGCTAATTTGTATAATTCTAAGTTTTAGACTCATTTTTAAAACATGGAAGAATGTAATTTTTAGATTATATAAACATGTTTATTTCAGTAATAAATAAATAAGTAAATACAGTGAATCAGGTGTTTTCTTTACCTTACTGATGCCCATCAGCAGTTACTTCAAGTTCCTCTTGCTCTTTATCACCACCATCAGATGACTGGGCATATATTTGGGTTTGTCCCATTGTCATAGATATGCAGTAACACGTCACATTAATTTGAAATTGATACATATCATGATATACATTGTTTTATATAGAGATCTGTCACATTTTTGGCTATAAATTGTTCCTGATAATTAAATAGATTAAGTTTTTATTCCTATTTTTATGAACTCTTTGGCTATTTTTATATTTTTTAATATATATCTTTTTATATTGTTTCCCAACCCCTGATTCATCTTCTCATTTTCTTAATAAATCATTTCATTAAAGGGAATTTTTATCTTACTCATCCATTATTTTCATGCAATTTGTAAATATATAATCACCACCAAATCTATATTCTAGGTCTATTTCAGTGGCCAAAGCCTAGGTTTCCTATGGTTGAGTCTTATTTTGATAATCTTACGTTTACATATCTATTTCTAATCTCTGTTAACTAACTTTAAAATAAACTCTCTCTGTGTGCACACATGTGGCTATATGGCTAAGGAAGGTCTGATCAAGTGTTTAAGACAAGCATGACCATACTGAGATCCTTTGGAATTTTTTGTTTGTTTTGTTTTGTTTTGTCTTTCTTTTCTTCCCAAATATCACTAGATTTTATTTGTCTGCTTATTTTTAATCTCTCCATACCTTTTCATTTGACTTTTTGTCCGTTTTTTTTTTTTTTTTTTTTTTTTTTTTCTTTATTTATTTATTTTTTTTTGCAACACCAGACTTGATTGGAAGTTGCATTAAATTATATTTTACAGTGAGCCTCTAAAGTTTTAAGTCCTCTAATTTTCTACTTCAACATTATGTGGACTCATGTGTTCTTTTTGTTTGGCTTAGTTTTATTTACCTTTCCATATAATTTAAAATCAGATGGTCAATATCTATCAAATACTTTACTGAATTTACTTACAGGTTTTAGTTGAGGTTGATTGTATTTCTTCCTTTGTGCTTATGAACACAAACATTTGAGAATAAGTCTCTCATTTTATTTCTATTTCATAATTAATCCTGACAAGACATTCTTTTCATCTATTTTTAAATTCATAACACACAATAATACATTTGTAGTTTTCAGAGAAAACTTTTAAAAATTGGTATGGTGGGTCGGTGGTGGATGGGCGAGCACCCTCATAAAAGCAGGGGGATGGGGGATGGGATAGGGAGTTTGTGGACATCAAACTGGGAAAGGAGATAACATTTGAAATGTAAATAAATAAAAGTCACCTACTCTGCGAGGATCTGTCTGTGGTGTGACATCTGGTAGAATGTTTTATGGAACTAGGTACCTCTGTGCAATATTTCTAAACTGATATCTATCAACAGTCAAGATTAATAACTGTGAAACATCAACAGCTGACTGATAAGTTAATGTTATGTATGATCTCTATACTTGCTTGAGATAATAAAACAATTTTACTCTTCAAAATGTGAAAAAATCATTGATTTAAGAATTAATAAAATGTAATGGATTACTGTGATGTAAAGTTTTGTTTTTAAGTTTCTCATTCAAGAAAAAAAAAATGGATAATGAAGACATGGTCCATTTGCAGAGTCAAAGTTTCCCTTTACCCATGCCCCGTGCTCTAAATACGATGCTACATTTTCAGATGCTGCCTTAGGAAATAATATGGATTCTGAAACACTGAGGAATACAACAGCTTGCTGAGTACTCTAATGGTGTCTGTCTATCTTGGTTGTTATGGTCCCAAGAGTGTCATATATCAACAGCTCTTTCCTTTCCTTTGCTAATGAATAAGCAGCATACAGAATCAAGCCAAAACTAGGATGGAGGATTAGGTACCATCTGGATTCCTAAACTGACTGCCATCCAAACTGTTCAGAAGCAAATTATAGAACCAAGTAAAGAATGTGATTGTCACTGGTGTGAGGAATGTAGAAGGCATGAGACTGAGAGACCAGAATCAAACATCTAAGGAAAAAAAGGAATGGTTTGCTTATTAGAGAATTCTATTGTAAAATGATTTATAGCCTATAAAATAGAACCCACATGGGGCTACATAAAGTACAAAGAGTGAACAAGCATGTTCATGTATTTATAAAAACAATTATTCAAAATTCAAAAGCACATATTCAAGAGGAAATGAGATTTTGCTATCTTGTTTTGTCGTCTCTTATTGTATATTTCATAGCTATTCATATTTGACCAGTGTTACCTTACAAAAAGTGTTTTGTTTCAGATTAAAATTAATTTTGCTGTTTTTTTTTCTTTTAAGTGATATATTTTCCTGCTAGAAAAATACTTTCAACAGAATGTGTGATAAAATATATTAACATAAGCTAGATAGCAAGGTTTTAGTTTATAATTTAAATTGTATCTAATTAGGGCGTGTGCTTGTGTTTGTGTAGATTTGTATGTATGTGTTCTTTTGTGCAAGTTTGTTTATTAAATTATTAGTGTTAGTTTTTATGTATTTGAGTGTATATGTCTTTATATGTGTGTTTGTATATTTGTGTCTGTGTGTCAGTGTATATAGTGGCCACAGCATAGCACATGAGTGGAGGCCATAGGACTAAATATAGAAGATCTTGTCTTACATTAACTGGTCATAAAGATTGCACTCAGTTCATTAAGATTGATGTCAAATATCTATCCCACCAAGACATTTCCTTGGCCACAGTGTCAAAATTTTCCATGTCATACAAAATATATTAAATAAAATGCCCTGAACAAGTCTGACACTTGTAGAAATATTTACATGTTATTGTTAATATAAGAGGATTGCCAACTTCTTAGTTTTTCTAAAACTTTCACTTGCATATTGACATAAAATATGTTACAAGTGTGTATACTTTAACTTCAGATGTGAAATCTGTTATCGCAAATATTTAATATCTCTATACTAAGAGGGTTTCTTCCTAACAGTTTCAACTTCCAATGTTTAATAACCTATCTCATATTGTATGAAAAAAATAAATAAAAAGATTATGGAAACCAATAATTCATAAAACTTTTCAAAATGAGTTTTAACATGTAGCATGATGAAATTTCACGCAGCATGGTTTTGCCTTGGCCTTGTACTAGATTGCCTCTCTGTGGTATCCATCTCAGTTATCAAGTCAACCGACCAGTACTTCTATTCAACCCTTATTTTAGGTAATAGTGACATTAAACTATAAAAATATCAATGCAGGCCATTTTATTGTACTGCACTGTAAATTATTTTCTTTATATTATTGTCAGTAAATCTCATACTGTGGTCACTTTGTACTTTCAATTTGCTATCAGCAAATAAGAAAGGATTTAGGGTTTTTGTTTAGTCATTTGTTTGTTTGTTTGTTTTTGGAGTTGTGGTACTATCCATAGAGTTAGGTATTCACAAGTACCTTGGAATAATTCCCATAGAAAAATAGAGACCACTGTAACATAAAACCCTTTGAAAGTACTTACCTCATTATTGCCTGAAGGGAGAACTCATTAATAATGTCTGAATCCTAACTCACTTTTCCTAAGCGTACAGAACAACATATTGACAAGTAAGGAAGCATATATCAAGTAACTTGTAATAATTTTAGCATAATCACAGTTCCAGTATATTTTTAATGTTTTCAAAAACAACAAAAATGTTCAATTAAACAGTTTCTTCCACAATTATGAAACTACAAAACCCCCCTAACACCCTCTAAAGTCTAGACTGATTAGTAAAGCAAGAATTCATGTTTGCATTTTTATTTATACTCTTAATTCTGCTCTTTGTGGATTCAGATAAAATTGGAAAGTATTTGTGCTAATACTTGTAGAAAAATAGTATAGAAGATTGCAAAAACATGAGATGCAATAAAGTATGAAACAAATAACCTGATATTATGGGTATGTAAATGTCATGATTGTATATTTGATTAACAAGTACTGATAGGGGCAATTAGAATCTCCCTTTGTCCAAAAGCCATGAATTGAATTCTCATTTTAGCCCCAAGGTACTTAAAAGCAGGATGAAAACCCTGCATCTCTCAGTTTATTCTCTGTCTGTTACATTGGCTGAAGGCATAGAGGTGAGTTATTGGCCTTAACTTTTCTTCTTGAGTCGTTCTTAAATTCCAGCAGAAAAACAGCTCAGGTCACGATTAAAAACACACTTGAGAGTATCTTTATTAGTGTCAGGTGTTGGTTCTCTCCTGTGAGGGTGGTGGTGGGGGTCTCAAGCTGTAAAAGTTATAGGTTGGCCATTTCTTCCAGCTCTGATCCATCTTTCTTTGAGGCAGGAAAAATTTTGGGTGGAAGGTTTTGTGGGTGGCTTGGTCACAATATTGGAAACTATGCCTGCCTGAAGGACATGACCTGTTCAGGTTCCATATTCTCTGTTTGCAGATGTCCCACTGGTATAACCTCCATAAACTCATAGAGGCCTCCCCCATCCCAGAGATGCCTCTCCACTGATTTCCATTCTCTTTCCCAGCCTTGCCTCTTAGTAGGAAACCTCACACCCATTCCTGTCCCTATCCATCTCCCACCCAATTCCTTCCCTCCCTGTACTGATAAAAGATAACTATTGTATTTTCTCTTCTGAGATTTAAGAATCTTTCTTTGGGCCCTGCTCATTACTTAGTATCTTTGGGACTGTGGATATTACCTGGTTATCCTGCACTTCATAGTTAGTCATCACTTATAAGTAAGTACATATCATGCATGTCTTTCTGAGTCAGGGTTACATCACCCAGGATATCTTCTAGTTCCATATATTTGCCTTCAAATTTCAGAAAATTTTTTTTGAATATATGGGTAGTAAATGTAAATGTACATTTTCTTTATCCATTCTTCTAGTGAGGGTAATCTAGGTTGTTTCCACTTTCTGGGTATTACGAATAAAGCTGCTATGAATACAGTTGAGCAAGTGTGCTTGTGGTATGATGGACCATCTTTTTACTTTGCTATGCTTGCAGACAGGAAACTAGCATCACTGTGTTCTAAGAGGCTTCACCCAGCAGCTGATGGAAACATACACAGAAACCCATAGCCAAATATCAGGCGAAGCTCAGGAAGTTTAATAGAAGAGTGGGGAGAAGGATTGAAGGAGATGTAGGGATCAAGGACACCACAAGAAAACCTACAGCATCAACTACTCTGGGCCCATGGTGATCCACAGAGACTGAACCAGCATTCAGAGAGCAAAGGATTGGTGTGGGGGAGGAGGTGTGAGGGTGAGACTGTGTAGAGAGAAGGGAGGTGTATTTGCTCAGGCTGTAACATGATCAAACAAAATAAAGTAAAACAGAACAAAACAATACTTCATCCAGAATCAGTAAGTGGATATTAGCCCAAATACCCAAGATAAAATTCAAAGACCACATGAAGCTCACGAAGAAAGAAAACCAAAGTGAGGGTGTTTCAGTCCTTCTCAGAAGGAGAACAAAATACTCACAGGAGCAAATATGGAGATAGAGCATTGAGCAGAAACTGAAGAAAAGTCCATCCAGACACTGTCCCACCTGGGGATTCATCCCATATACCTTTACCAAACCCAGGCACTACTGTGGATGCCAAGAAGTGCATGCTGAAAGGAGCCTGATATGGCTGTCTCCTGAAAGGCCCTGCCAGAGCCTTACAAATACAGAGGTGGATGTTTGCAGCCAACCATTGGACAGAGCGCAGGGACACCAATAGAGGAGTTAGAGAAAGGACTGAAGGAGTTGAAGGACTTTGCAACCCCATAGGAAGAACAACAATAACAACAACCAACCAGACTCCCCCAAACTCCCAGAGACTAAACCCCCAACCAAAGCATACTCATGGAGGGACTCATGGCTTCAGCTGCATATGTAGCAGAGGATGGCCTTGTCATGCATCAATGGGAGGAGAGATCATATGGTCCTATGAAAGCTCAATAGATGCCCCAGTGTAGGGGAATTGAGAGTAGATAGGTGGGAGTGTGTGGGTCAGTGGAGGAACTCCCTCATAGAAGCAGGGAGAGGGAGGATGGGATATGCTATTTCCTGGAGTGGTGAAACCAGGAAAGGGGATAACATTTAAAATGTAAATAAAGAAAATATCCAAAAAAAAAAAAAAAAAAAAAAAAGAACCAGATTGCTCTTCTCAACAGAGGCAGAGAGTAATAGATTAACAACTTATTCTAGCATTTTACAAAATAGAACTGATGCAACAAGGGCCCGATATTGTGCAGAATCACACCAGGACTGCTTATCTATGCATATAACTTGTCTTTTAAAAAACCATACCAATGGTTTATTATTTATTTGTTTCTCTATTTTGTTTTTTAGTGTATGTGTGCCTGTCTGTTTGTGTGTCCATCTGTCTGTCTGCTTGACTACTTGTCTGTCTCTCTGTCCATATAGGTTAGAAAAAATGCAGGATTCATTTTTTACCTTTATCACTGTTGGTCTTGGGAATTGAACTCAGGACATCAGACTTGACAGCATGTGCATTAACAGTGCTTGATATACTTAGTGAGACTCCACTAGAGAGAATTGATTACCTTTTGCTTACCAATAGCTCCTTGATTAGAAGTGAGAACCCATGTCGACTTCTGCCTCTCTGTGTTGAGATCCCTTTGGCCTGAACCTTTGCAGGGCCTATCTATGTATGGTACTACAATCTCTTTGAGTTCATATATTCATCAGATTGGTGTATCTGGAGGAAACTATGTCCTTGGAGTTATCAAATTACCCTGGCTCTTATAATCTTTTCACTTCTTCTTCCTTATGTGACTAGTGTTATACTGGAAGTATTGTAAAAGTATGGAAGCGATACAAAGAACAGAACACTGTTCATTCTACATGTGTCCATATTCAACATTGATAATAACAAATAAGGTAGTATAATTGCATATACTGGGGTCTTAGAAGCTGAAAGGTGATTTTTAGTCAGTGAAGTGAAAAGAGCACCTTGATTTTGACTAATATATTTAGTTTCTCTGTAATGAAAAGAATCAAAATTAGAGTCCCTAATAGTAAGCCAAAAAGTAGGTTGTTATGGAGACTCAAAAAAGAATGCGAAGAGTGCAGCAGAGACTTGACTGACACAGCAGTGTTTAGAGTGTGGAAAACTTGAAAACAACTAATTGCTAAAATCATTACAGCATAATTGTTGCAGTGACTATTGAGTTTCACAGCAAGCATAACCTCCCTACTAATGAATATTCATTACTCACGCTTGAAAACATTATATTCAACTTGGAGAGTACAGAGACTTATTCCACATGAAATGTATGGTAGTTCACCCAGACTTGCAACAGGCACAGATCCTGCCTACTGTTCTGGTGCAGCTCCATATTCCAGCATTTAAATAATATATTACACATTATAAGGTGATTGTACAAACAAAACAAATTTCACTATATTTCTAAGGCCAATTGGAGTTTTTACTGTTTATAATTTAAAGCAATGAACAGAATCTCTCTCTCTCTCTGTCTCTCTGTCTCTCTGTCTCTCTGTCTCTCTGTCTCTCTGTCTCTCTCTCTCTCTCTCTCTCTCTCTCTGTGTGTGTGTGNTCTCTCTCTCTCTCTCTCTCTCTCTCTCTGTGTGTGTGTGTGTGTGTGTGTGCTAAAGAAACTATAATATATTTAATACCCAAATATTATCTTCAGTTTAATCTTTAATAATGTTTGTTAAGATGAGATGATTAGCATATGTCAATGATACAATCTCCCATTTACCTAAATTGCTTTTTGACAAATATTTTGAGGCTATTATCACATAATTTTGAATTATTGTAGTTGTTATCAATGGTTGTAATGAGATAGTTGTAATTATATGTCGCTACCATCTCCAACCAGCAGAAAAGAAGTGACAAAACCGATGTCCTTCTCAAAGCAGTTTATTCAGGAACATAAATATGTGCAGTAAAAAGATCCCCCGACCTCTCTTGGCCATCCCCTTTTATACCCTCTAGTCCATTCCCCATCATCCCATTCCATGTAGGCCCAGTTCATTGGCTCAGGACTACATTCATCACATTATCTGATCTTTCGTCATGGTGCATCTGTGCACTGCAGTTTAACAGATGTGGCTATCTTGCGGGATATGAGGAAGTCAGTTGTTAGCCATTAGACTTGGCGGCAGTCCCAGGTGCCATCTTGGGGTGGTGGCCAAACCCGCTCCTCACATCTCCCCCTTATTCTATAATTTGGCAGAGAGAATGCCTGTCTTAGGTTGCCCCCTGCAACAATGCTCCTTACCCATCATTGGGAGACAGACAGCAGTGGTCTGATCCCTGTCTTAGGTTGGTAACATGCCNAGAGAGTCTTACCCATCATTGACTACTTCTCTAGCATGCCAAGCCACACTTGAGGAGATTGTCCCATCTCCACAGCTGCAAAGGCTTGTATCAACAGAGCTTAAGCCCTGCAATGGCAATGTTGCATGCGACAGATGCACCAAAAGGTCAGGACACTGATGAACATGCAGTACAGTGCCAATCCACCACTACCGGCCCATTTCTTTAGGTGTGACATAGTGGTGCCAATCCAATTTGTAAGTCCTTCAGCCATGGAAACATCCACCCAAGTGGAATTGACCTTTTGGGTCTAAACAAGGTCATAACTGAAAGGGCCTGCATGGGCCAAGGTACAAATCTAGGCATTCTGGTCACAATAGCTAAAGAAAACATAGAAGCATTACTATAAAAACAACTACCCTCCTTACATTCTACAACATCATCAAAATAAGTACCATTATAAACTAAAAATACAAAAGGAGGCCAAATGCATACAGGCGTGGCTTTAAAGGATACATACTTCCCACAAGCAAATTGAATAACAGAAAGCTTAAATAATACAAATCCATTCCAATAAAAGCTAGCATTTCCCCATGCCCCACCCATCAACATACTCAAAGGAGAAAGATCTGTACAACTCCCATTTATACATCTGCACACAAGCACTATCTTGAGAAATATTATATATTACTTGAAAACACAATAATCCTCTCAGGCCTAACTTTAAAGTTTCCTTAACCCCCACTATATCTTCATATCCAGGCAAAAAGGGTAAATGTAAAGATTCATTAGAAGTAAAAAGGTGAGGAAAAACTTGAGCTGAATGGGTCATCAGCAGTGGTTTGGGAAACACTGACATGATTCCCCATCGTAGATCTTCAGCCATCATGGCAGGCAGCATCATCACCCCCAGGAGCAGCTTTATCAGGGCACCTTCATCCATCTTGAGCTACCCTCATCAATCGTTCCGGAACCCACAGTGGCTGGCGATGATCCTATGGAAACACACAAACAGACCCTCTCGCCCAGATCAACACAGGATTGGGCCCATGCCATTGTCCACTCANAACATCCTTCCACATGACTGTGCCTTTATAGGATGCCTCAGGATTGGCCAACCGTTCCACAGCAGTCAAATCATTTTTATCTTTATTCAAAAAATTCAAGGAAAAGAGAGCAATGGCTAATCTCTCCTTAGGAGTAGAGCCAGAGGCTATTCCCCCTTTCTGCTTTATTAGACACTCTTTCAGAGTGCGATGGGCTCTTTCAATGATGCCCTGGCCCTGAGGATTGTAGGGTATCCTGTGCACCAAGCGGACACTCATCATTATACAAAAGGAAACAAAAGAAGCTGAAGTATAAGCAGGTCCATTATCAGTCTTAAGCTCTCTGGGCTGACTCCATGCACCCCATGCTCAAAGCAATGGGCAATGACATGGTGTGCCTTTTCACCTGTATGCAGGGAGGCAAACAATACCCCAGATGCTGTATCTACAGAAACATGAACAAATTGCAGTTTACCAAATTCTGAAAAATGAGTCACATCCATTTGCCAAATGTGGAGGGGAAGCAGGCCATGAGGGTTTACTCCCACACCCGCCTGAGGCAATAGGGGACATAGGCTTTGCAAGCTGTAACAATATCCCTTGCCTCTGCTCTAGTAGTATGAAATCCAGAAGAAAGTGTTTTGGAATTCACATGAAACTGTGAATGAAATTCATGAGCCAGTTCTACAGGTGTTTGAATCAAAAAGGCAGAAGCAGCTCTGGCAGCTTTATCAACCAAACCATTGCCCTCTGCTAAAGGGCCAGGCANACCTGTATGAGCTCGAATGTGTTGGACAAAAAATGGAGAACTTCTATTTAAAATTAAGGATTGCAATTTATTTAACAAATCTATAGTGAATCGAAAATTCACCTTCCCCACCACTTCCAGCACTGCTAACGAATTAACCACATACTGACTATCTGAAATTAAATTAAAAGATTCAGAAAACAATTCAAAAACTTTTATAAAAAATATCCCAAGTCTTACACCAAAATAAAGACTCTGACTTAGAAGTATGAGTTTAACTTTCTCTTTTAATAAGACAATTGGGGAAGGGAATCAAGCTTGAAACACAGTAACACTTATTTTGGTCAAGATAGCAACCAAAATCTAAAGTACAAGCTATTATATCCAAATTAAAAGGCATTAAAGAATAAACCATAATATTGGGGAGGGGTACACAAACACAAGATACAGTATGTCTAAACATCTTGAAATTATAATTTAAGGGTAAAAGTTGAAAAATTATGCTGTTTTAGCTAGAGATTAAGTGCACNTTTTTTCCTGTTTCTCCCAAATANAATTANAGTTTACGATTTNATCACACCTCAAAGCTTTTCTCTCAATACAAAGCAACCACTAAATACACACAAAATACTTATTTGTTAATAATTTCCCTGGCTTATCCTACATGCAATGCACATGACTTGAAAGACTACAGTTTGGGGGTGAGTGTACACAAACTGAAAAACCACAACTCCCAAGTTTTAAAGTTTGCTCTTAACTTTAATTGTCTCACTCCAAGAACCTCAATAGTCCCTAAGCCAATAACTTAATAGTCTCTAACCAAGAAATTAATAGTCTCTAACTGAGAACTTGATAGTCTCTAACCAAGAACTTGAATTGTCTCACTTACCTAGGAGCTTACCAGCCAGCTACCCTGACTGCTGGGAGTTCTGGACTCATCACTATCCCATAAGGACCACCACTTGTCCCTACCGTCTCCAACCAGCAGAAAAGAAGTGACAAAACCGATGTCCTTCTCANAGCAGTTTATTCAGGAACATAAATATGTGCAGTAAAAAGATCCCCCGACCTCTCTCACCCTTTTATACCCTCTAGTCCACTCCCCATCACCCCATTCCACGTAGGCCCAGTTCATTGGCTCAGGACTACATTCGTCACATTATCTGATCTTTCGTCCTGGTGCATCTGTGCAGTGCAGTTTAACAGACATGACTATCTTTAGGGATATGAGGAAGTCAGTTAGCCGTTAGACTTGGTGGCAGTCCCGGGAGCCATCTTGGGGTGGTGGCCAAACCCACTCCTCACAATTATATATTTTCTTTTTCAAAATAATTTGAATTCAAATGGATTAGTGAAGTGCTATTTTGGTTTCTGATGCTATACTATTACTTTTAGGATGTTTTCTCTTTAATTTTATATTCATATGGGTAGAAGGCTATTCTTCAAAAGCTATCTACAAGCTTCTAGCCCTGTCTTGTCAAGATTTTCTTATTATCCTCAAGTATTATATCACTCATTTTTATAAAAAGAAAAATAATGTCTATTTTAAGGTTTATAGACCATATATTATTTGTGTGAAGTATTCAGTTCTGGTGACTTAGTGGGAAATTACCCATAGACAATGCATACAAAAAATAGCTGTTTCTAGGTCCCAGTAAAACTTTTTTCATAGTGTGTTCAGAAGTTGAATTTGGGCTTTGGATGACCATTTGCTTCATATGGCTCTAGAACAAAGGTCACACAGCCTGACAAACATTTTGTAAGTGGCTTTATTGCTATAGTTTAATTACTAGTAAGTCAGATGGAGGACATGGATAGAGGCATTAAAACTTCAGTATCTCTTCTTTCTAAGCAAAATGATTATTGAGGCATATGAAAGCAACTAATTTGTGTAATTGATATATGTGCAACTTTACAGATAATGTTTACTAAACTTAAGCATTTATGATAGTATTATGGTGTGTTTTGATTACAGAATTAGGCCACCCACAAATATAGACAATTCTATTTTTTTCTTTACTAGTTTTAACACTTTTATGATCTTCTCTTGTCATTTCTACATATAAGATGCAGAACACAGCTTTAATTCAGCAGACATAGTGACATTTTGTCTTATTCTAAATTTTAGAAAAAATGTCTTCAGATTTTTAAAACTGAGAATAATGTTGGTAACAGGATGTTCCTCAAAAAACATTCAAAATAAAAGCACAACTTATGACTTCTGCAGCAGATACCCCATATCCTGCCACTCAGATATTTATTGCTACAATATTCAGAAATGCAAGAAAATGAAATTATCCTGGATATCACTCAACAAGGCAGTGGGTCATGACAGTGGGGACGATGTTGTACACAATGGGATTTTCTTCAGTTAGAATAAATGAAATTTACAGAAATGTGGATAGAACTGAAAAATATTATTGAGTGAGTTAACATCAGATTGACAAATCGCATGTTCTCTTTTATATGGAGATCTTAACTTCTAAGATTTGAATATGTGTTAACATGGGGCTATGTAAGTATGTATAATGTAGTGTGCATGTTGAGTGTGTACGCAAGTGATGTGTGAACACTGCTGGGGTTGAGGCAGTAAAGAGACTATACAGTATCCCACTCTAGTACTTTCTGCCTTATTCCTGAGATACAGGGTTTGTTATTCAACCTGCAGTGACGGTAGTAGCCAGGAAGCTCCAGCAATCCTTCCATCTCAACTTACCACAGCACAGTGTTCTACACACAGCCTTCTACAGGGTCTCTAGAAACAGAAACTCCATCTTCACTCTACTGAAGCAAGTTCCCTTATACACTGAATTATTTCCTTAGGCCCTATATCTGATTTCTCTTAACAATAAACACATTTCAAATCCCAGGCCACAATAAACAATGTATATTAACTCAGTTGATTTTTCCCATATTAAATATGCTAACAATTTTACATACTTAAAAAGAAGTATCTTTGTATAAAATCATACTGAACCATATGTACTCAGAGACAAATGACTGTTCAAAAAACTATGTCTCAAGATGACCATGGAGAGGTCATTCATTCTTCACTGGCTATTCACTAAAGTTGATAAAAAGAAATAAGGGGAGAGTGCACCACTTGTAAACTGCATAAAAGATGAATACAAGAATATTAATAGATAGACAAGATAATCAATCATTTTTCATCTCACACCAAATAAAGTTTATTACTTTGATTTCATAGTACAGACTCATAGAATTGTATCATCTCAATGGTCTTTTTGATTGAGAATAAATGCTTCATTAAATTTAAATATAGCAACCTAATACCAATAGTAAAACCACTAAGAATAATGACAGACATTAGAGCACACAGCACACATATCACTCTTTTTTATATACTAAACTTCTAGATAAAATGCAAAGTCTAATATTATAGTAGCCTAATAAATGCAATGTGTTATGGGAATTACAGAAGGACATAATAAAATCAATCTGAAGAACAATTTTGAATGCAGAAACGAGATCTGTTGATGGTTTTTGAAATTGGAAATGTGTAAGAAAGCAAACAAGTATAATGCCCAGCTACTTGACAATCAAGTTGATAGAGAAGATCATGGCTAAAGGAGCAATGGAGGGAGGAGGGAAGAGCGCGCTTCTCTAGACACATGCACATTGTTTTTCAAGCCAGGGCTGGAAGTTTGAGTCATTTGAAATTAATTCTATTAAAGAGCTGTTTATTTACATAGGTTTGAATTTTTCTTTTCCTTTTCCACCTCCTTCTTCGTGTGTGTGTGTGTGTGTGTGTGTGTGTGTGTGTGTGTAGTCTTTCTCTCCGTTGTGTTCCCCCGTCTCTCTGTGTGTCTTTGTCTCTGTCTATGTGTGTGTTTGCATGTGGGATTTCTTTCTGTGTGTTCTCTCTATCTCTTTCTTTTTCTGTCTCTCTGTTACTCTGTCCAAGTCTCTCTCTCTCTCTCTCTCTCTCTCTCTCTCTCTGTGTGTGTGTGTGTGTGTGTGTGTGTATTATTTTCCCTATAGAGTATAGTAGGTGAACTCTAGCTTACTCTTACTTTCTAAACAAACATATTAACTGAATTACACCAAATCTTGCTAAAAGGATGTTATAAAGTCTGGGGCTAGATATTTCTTGCAGAATAACTTCTCAGATTCTAGACACAAATAGGCAGTGCCTACTAAGTATTATTTTGTAAATAATAGAAAGGCATTGATTATTCAGGAAGCTGTGTCTAACCACCAAAGTTTCTCTCATCTGAATTATCAACCATTTTCCCTTTATTCATTATTGAATAACATTTTCAGTCATCAATTTCAAACACCATCCTTACATAACTTTTTCCTTAAAGCCACCTTTGGCATTTAATATTTTCATGGAACTCATGAGTCAGTCCTTCTAAAGAAACTTGTCTTCTTTGGTGTGAACAGAAGTCATTCTGTAAGTATGCCCGTCTGAATTCTTTGGAACACCATCAGATTACTCCTCAAGTTTCTCTTGTTTACCTACTACCGAGATAACACTATACTTACTCACTGTTTTTGGATTATTTTTTCTCACCCAAGACCAGAATTCTCCTTTTTTAAATATGAACTTAAACATATATATCTCAATTAAAACATTTTGTATCAATTTATCTTCAGTGATCATTCTTAAATTATAATAAAATTTTGAATTAATTATATCTTTTCATGCTTCAATGTAACACCTCTTGCCATACTTTTGATTGACTTTTTCATTAAATAACCCATTTTCCTTTATGTATGTGTGTACACATATATGCATTTATTGATATATGGTTAGAGAAATTTCAATATGTATAATTTGAATTGACCTGGACTGAAAGTGGAAATTTCAAAAATTATAAGGAGTAGTTTACAGAAGTGACAGGATTAAAAATATAATATATAAAATTTTCTCTGGAGATTGACAACAATGTCAATTCAACTATTTTATGTCAGTAGATATACTATAGTGAATAAGATTCACATTTTTTCCTCCCATACTTAGAAAATCTGTTGCAAATTAGAAGATAAGAATATGACTAGCTTTCAAAAGAAAGTCAGGAAATTAACACCATGTTTGAAACTTCCATAGGAAAAGACAATCCTGCAAGTATCATATTAAGGCCTAATTCCAAATGAATATGTAACTTCTTAAACCTCAAAATATGAAGCTTCATCTACAGTCTAAAAATTTTGTTTGCTGATATTATGTTTGCAATAATTTGATTAAATTTTTAAGATAACTAACTTTTTGCTACTATCACAAATCTTGGCACAAATTTAAATTTCCCCCACAAACCTTCCCTTACCACTCCTGACTTTTGTGCATTTCTTGAGGATTGTATATTTTTACAAATAAAAATGGTCACAGATTGTATTTCACATCTTATCTGTATGCTTATTTGACTGGAGTTTAAAAAGTTTAACTGTGGAACACAGGGCCCCCAATGGAGTAGCTAGAGAAAGTACACAAGGTGCTGAAGGGGTCTGCAACCCTATAGGTAGAACAACAATATGAACTAACCAGCACCCCTAGAGCTCGTGTCTCTAGCTGCACATGTAGCAGAAGATGGCCTAGTTGGCCATCATTGGGAAGAGAGGCCCCTAGGCCTTGCAAACTTTATATGCCTCAGTACAGGGGAACTCCAGGGCCAAGAAGGGAGAGTGAGTGGGTAGGGGAGCAGGGGGGGGTATAGGGGACTTTTGGGATAGCATTTGAAATGTAAATGAAGAAAATACCTAATAAAAAATTGGAAAACATTAACAAAAATGTTTAACTGTCACTACAGATTTATTTGCCGTATTACTAATGAGAACATTCAGATCTGACATATAGTGTCTGAAAGGGCATATGGATTTTTTTGTTACCATGAAAATAAATGAGTTGAGGACAATGAATACAGTACTAGGGAACAGCATGCAAGAAAAATGAGATAGGAAAACAACGAGTTCCAGGAAATAAAGTACAACTCTGCAAAAATTAATACAAGAAGATCTAGGGGTATGGGATTGATTGCAGAAAAATAAACAGTGCAAGACAAATAAGAAGGCAGCAAGAACAAAATTAACTTATTTAGGATCTTGAGAGTAAGCTTCGGAGAATGATTGTGGAAGCAAAAAGAGGAAGCAAACAAACAAACAAATGAGAATTGCATTGTCCATCAATGGCTAACTGGTTACCTGGGAAATGTCAGTATAGAAATGACTGTAGTCAGGTTTGTATACAAAATTGAGAGCTTTAGATTTGTAGTACTTCAGAACGTAAGAGTGAATATTTTAAATATTTAAATAAAATGCTGACTTTGAAGGAAATATTTTCTCACAGGGAAAAAAATTAATGATGGAGGGAGAAGAGGAAAATGCAGCCCATCCACTGTGGATTGTAGAGAGCTGTGAGCAATCACCATTACAGGATGGCGTTGGCCTCTGTTGTTCATAACTATAAACATTTAATGTGCGCAAGTGCGAGTGAATTTGCACCAAGTCACGACCCACCCCGGGTGTACTTTTGAAATTATGAGCAAGCAGCCAATCAGGTGCAGACACGCCACACTAGACATATATAAGCTGCACCATTTCTGGGGCTCGGGGTCTTCCTCACGATGAAGCAATAAAGCTTTGCCACAGAAGAATCCGGTTGTCCGAGTGTGTTCTTGCTGGCGAGAACTTAGCTCGGGACAGTGGATGGAAAGGTTTCTCCATTGGAAGGAAGGTGAATGGGAAGTGTACGCACGTAGTACTACTACAAGTGTTGGAACTAGGAATATGAAGGCAATCTTTACCTATGCTGTGAGAAGCAAAGGTATTTGGGTATTAGAGTCACAATGACATAGATATGAGTGAGAGGGACAGTACCATTAGCCCTATAGAAATAAAGAAGTAGATGATATAGGAAAATCAAAATGTCTGGTAGGAATGAATGCAGAATTTACTAGGTCTGAAGTTAAATCATTGCTTCCCTTCTTAAGGAAAGGACAGAAAACTATAGACAGAGGAAGAAGCCCAAAGCCTCAAGACAGCTATATCTTATAAGGGACACCGTACTTGACCCTCTGCTTCCTGGTAAATCTGTTGCAAGTCTGGCTTTGTTTGGGAAGGCATATGCTGGATTATATCACAATGACTATATTTTATAAGAATTTTGATCTTGACATATAGATGGAGAAGTGGTAGGGGGGAATAAGCCAGTCTATTTTCTTTTATTGGATAGTCTCTTTATTTACATTTCAAATGTCATCCCCTTTCCTGGTTTTCCTCCCTCCTGGGAACACCCTATCACATCTTCCTTCCCCCTGCTTCTATGAAGGTGTTCCTCCATTGACCCACTCCCACCTCCCCACCTTCGATTCCCCTACACTGGGGCATCTTTTGAGCCTTCACAGGCCCAAGGACCTTTCCTCCCCTTGATGCATGACAAGGCCATCCTTTGCTACATGTGCACCTGGAGCTATGTGTACTCCTTTGTGGATGGCTTGGTTCCTGGGAGCTCAGGAGGTCTGGTTGGTTGATATTGTTGTTCTTCCTATGGGGTTGCAAAGCCCTTCAATTCCTTCAGTCCTTTCTCTAACTCCTCTATTTTGGGGCCTGTGCTTAGTCCAATGGTTGGCTGCAAACATCCACCTCTGTATTTGTAAGGCTCTGGCAGGGCCTATCAGGAGACAGCCATATCAGGCTCCTTTCAGCATGCACTTCTTAGCATCCACAATAGTGTCTGAGTTTGATAACAGTATATGGGATGAATCCCCAGGTGGGACAGTCTCTGGATGGCCTTTCCTTCAGTCTCTGTTCAACACTTTATCTCCATATTTGCTCCTGTGAGTATTTTGCTCTCCTTCTAAGAAGGACTCAAACACCCACACATTGATCTTCCTTCTGATTGAGCTTTATGTGGTCTGTGAATTGTATCTTGGTTATTCCAAGCTTCTGGGCTAACATTCACTTATCAGTGAGAGCATACCATGTGTGTCCTTTTGCAATTGGGTTACCTCTCTAAGGATGCTATTTTCTAGTTTGATCCACTTGCCTAAGAATTTCATGAATTCATCATTTTTAATAACTGTGTAATACTCCATTGTGTAAATGTACCACATTTTCTGTATCCATTCATCTGTTGAAGGACATCAGAGTCCTTTACAGCTACTGGCTATTATAAATAAAGCTGCTATGAACATAGTGGAGCATTTGTCCTTATTATATGTTGGAACATCTCCTGAGTATATGCCCAGGAGTGGTATAGCTTATGTCCTCCAGTAGTACTATGTCCAATTTTCTGAGGAATCACCAAACTGATTTCCGGAGTGGTTGTACCAGCTAGCAATCCCACCAGCAGTGGAGGAGTGTACCTCTTTTTCCACATCCTTGCCAGCATCACCTGAGATTTTTATCTTAGCCAATCTTACTGGTGTGAGGTGGAAACTCAGGGTGCTTTTGACTTACATTTCTGTGATGACTAAGGATGTTGAATATTTTTAGGTGCTTCTCAGCCTTTCAAGATTCTTCAGTTGAGAATTCTCTGTACCCCATTTTTAATAGGGTTGTTTCATTATCTGGATTCTAACTTCTTGAGTTCTTTGTACATAATGGATATTAACTATCTATTGGATGTAGGATTGATAAAGATCTTTTCCAAATATTCTGGTTGCTATTTTATCCTATTGACAGTGACCTTTGTCTTACAGAAGCTTTACAATTTTATGAGGTCCCATTTGTTGATTCTCAATCTTAGAGCATAAGCCACTGGTGTTCTGTTCAGGAATTTTTCCCGTGTACCCATGGATTCAAGGCTCTTCCCCACTTTCTCCTCTATAAGTTTCAGTATATCTGGTTTTATGTGGAGGTCCTTGATCCACTTGGACTGGAGCTTTGAAGAGGAGATAAGAATGGATTAACTTGCATTCTTCTACATACTGACTGCCAGTTGAACCAATACCACTTGTTGAAAATGCTGTCTTTTTTCCACTGGATGGTTTTAGTTCTTTTGTCAAAGATCAAGTGACCATAGGTGTGTGGGTTCATTTCTGGGTCTTCAATTCTACTCCATTGATCTTCCTGTCTGTCTTTGTACCAATTTAATGTAGTTTTTATCACTATTACTCTGTAGTAAAGCTTGAGGTCAGGGTTCATGATTTCCCCAGAATTTCTTTTATTATTGAGAATAGTATTCAGTATCCTGGATTTTTTGTGATTCTAAGTGAATTTGCAAATTACTCTTTCTAACTCTATAAAAAATTGATTTGGAATTTTTCTTGGGATTTTATTGGATCTGTAGATTGCTTTCAGCAAGATATCCATTTTCACTATATTAATCCTGCCAATCCATGAGCATGGGTGATCTATTTTAAAGGTTGTGTTTTTCAAGCAATTTCCATAGTTATTTGTGCACTACCTTGTCCATTTCACACACTTGGACTGGATTTACCAACCTCCTCAGTAACATTTACTTTGTTTCTTGACAGTAGCCCTAGAGCTGGGGTAAAATGAAATTTTAGTTTACTTTTGATTTGTACTTCTGTGAAATTGCTGAACATGTACACATATTTATTGGCCATTTCATAGGGTGCTGATACAACAAAAATATCAAATTCAGATTATAAAAAAATAGTTGTACAAAACCCCCATTATGCAGACTAGTCTTAAGTCAACTTGAGCTGGCATTATCTGAAAGGATATTGAGAAGATGCCTATACAGGACTGGGCTGAAAGGCATTTTCTTAGTTGATGGAGACATGCCTAGACTATTGTGAGTGGTTACATTCTTGGGCTGTGGTACTGGGCTCTATAAGAAAGCAAACTGAACAAGTGATGAAGAGCAAGCCAGTTAGCAGCACTCCTCCATGTCCTCTGCATCAGCTCCTGCATCTAGGTTCCTGCCCTACTTCAGTACCTGTCCTGACTTCCTTCCTTGATAAATAGCCATATGGAGATGGAAGACAACCCTTTCTTCCCCAATTTGCTTTTTATTCATAGTTTTTGTTACAATAGTAGGAACTCTAAGACATCTGTGTTTCATAAGTTGCATATACTCTAAGAAAAACAAGAACAAAGAGAAAGCAAACTGAAACAAGAAAATCCTAGTTTTGTTACGCAAATAGCAAATTCGAAGTAAAATTTGAAAGTCAAGAAACAAAGGATTTCAAAAATAAGAATAAAATGATATGTAAAAACATGCCAAGCATTTTTAAATGCTTATCTTTAGTATTCCTTGGAGCAGTTTAATGCGTACACCAAATAGAATAGTATTAAAGGCTTTCTAGAACCATGTACTCACTAGAGTTCAAGTCTGGGGTTTAGTGCTCTGCTTCCTCTGGAATCACAAATTTATAATGACAAGCATTCATTGTTATACTGGAGAGATATTAGTGCCATAAATATTAATATTATTGCTGTACTGCCTATTGATCCTTTGCTTTTGTTGTTGGGGTTACTTTTTCTTTATTTGTTTTCATCTTCAGTTTTAACTCTTCTAGGAAATCAAAGATGTGGAACCAGACAAAATATGGCTGTTATCAGTTTTGTTCATTTCATTTAGTAATTTGTCTTTGGGGTCCTTTCATGCTACTCAATGACAGATAACTCTTCTTTCATCACTTAAATAAATGTTCACTATTGTCTGTGCAGTTTATTTGTCTATGATCTTTCTGAAGAGCATCTAGCTTGATTGTGAGTTTCAGCATTTAAGTTACCCTCTGTCAGCAGCTGTGTGCAGGTATGTGTGTGAACATGTATTTACAATATCTTTATGTAAATGGGATATTTTTGTTTTATGAACGTACCAAAGTGTAATCTAAAGGATCTGTAGCATTCCACATCAGCAAGAGTAACTACTAGGAGTGCCAGTCCCCCCTGGATGTCACCAGTTGTAGGTGTTGTCAGGTTCCCTACTTCAGCCACTTTAACAAACCATCTCACTGGTCTCTTTGCATTTTGCTGATTATGCACGACAAGAGGTGTCAATGTCACTTGACTGTCACTTGTACAACCTCCCTTTTAAGCTATCTGTCAGGGTAGTTTTCTCATTTTCAAATTAGGTCATTGGCTTTCTTATTGTTAAAGTTTTAGATATTTAATAACATACCAACAAAATTAAGTCTGATTAGACACATAATGAATTCTTCAAATGCCCAGGGCAGGAGGACATTTTATTCTTTTCCAAATTAAAAAAAAAATGCCTTATTTAAATAATCAGATATTGAAGATATTTTATGGAATTCATCTGCCTAGAGTCATAAAACAAATTAAATTTATCCAATAAAATTCTAGATGAACTTCAAAATGATGCAAAATAAATATGCATGTAATGTCGAGGCTGTATTAATTGCATTCAATACAGACAGCATTATTTAAAAGAAACACAAAAGATTTTTTAATTAAAATTCTTATTAGGGTAATTTTAAATAACATGAAATGTCAAAGAAAGGTAAGGAAATATGCTTTGTGATTTTCAATTTGTGGTGTCAGTTTGTGACATGAAAACTCTCACAGGCATTTAAACATTTTCATTCAGCTTTTTTGTTGTAGTTACATTTTTGTGTACATGTTTAAGTTCTCTATAATTTGTTATCTTTTTAGAACCAAGTCTTTTTTGAACCAGGATACAGAAAAATTCAATTTTCTACATACCAGGTATTTTTTAAGTAAAATTCACATGAAGTATATGTCTGTTCTAAAAAAATATATACATATTTTAAATTTTTTCTCCAGTCACTTTAAAATATGTGTCTTTCATACCCTGAAGATTTACATTTTTCCAAACATAAACACTTGAGACACCTGAAGTACTACACACTTGATCTCTTTATTTATTTCTTTCAGTGTAATGTGACCATCAACTAGTTGTCTCTACTTGTTAGTGAGACCAACAAACAGGAAGTTATGTGTCAGAAACAAGAGGTTGAGAAAGAGAGCTCAACACGTCATGTACTCAATTGATTTCTGGTTATAGACATTCCTAGATTTTTCTCTGCTTACCCTGAAAAGAAAAGGGAAAAAGGAAAAAGGGAGGAGGTAAACGTTTTCTGAGAAAGTATTTTCTATGAAAAAGACTCTCATTCTGAAATATCCATGTAAAGTGATTGTTCTAACACAGCTAATGAAGTTACACTGTTTACGGTGTATCTTAAATATGGGTAGTGTCTTGAAAGACAATGTTCCTCATATGCTATAGTATTTGAATATATGACCAACATTTGATGGAATTGTTTGGGGAGGGTTTTAAAAATTGTGGTCTAGCTAGAGGAAGTACATCATAAAGGTGTGAGTGGACTTTAAGAACTTAAAGCTTCATCCAAATTTGAGTTTGCTATCTCTGCTGTTTGTGTTTGAAGATCGGAGCACTCTGCTTCCTGTTCCTTCCACCAAGTTTTTTTCCCTTGCAGCCAGTGCATCCCTACTATTGTGGTCTCTTATTCCTTTCAACGCAAAAGTCAAAATAACTCTCTTCTAAAAGATGTTTGGTCATGATGTTTTATCAAAGCAATGGAACAGTAACTAATGGCATTGTTTCCAGAAAGTTTGCGACTAACATGAAGAATCAGTCCATGCTAGGTTATTGTTTATTTCTTTATTTAGCTTATTTTAGTTTGGTCTGATTGTAATTTGTTTTTTTTTTTGTTTTGTTTTTGTTTTTGTTTTGTTTTGTTTTATTTTTGAGCAGTGTGTAAGGCTTTGTGAACATGGACTAGAAACGTGGTTCAATGAAAATGGGCTGTGATCAATATAATGTGGACTGTGGACATCAAACTCAAAAGGTTTCACAGAAAACTAAGGATTTTAATAGCACATGACCTTGAGGCTATTCTTGTGATACTTCACCAAGACTCTAGCCATCTTCTGTCCATGTCCCAAAGATCTTCTTGTGGCTAAATTTTAAAAGATTCAGCTAATTTGTTTGACAGGGTAAATTTTAAGAGTGTGTATTGCTTACTGTGTTGCATATTGGTTACCAATAACACACACACACACACACACACACACACACACATACTGAAAAAAAGAAATATGGCAAAAATGTACACTCTTGAGAGACATAGAGCACTAGGAAGCTATGGTACAGCTAAGGAATATGCTGGGTTAGAAGCTATAATTTTGAAGCATATTGGCCTACATTGCAATTATGGAAAGAGTGTCTTAGGGCAAAATCCCACCAAGCTAAGCTTCCAACGTGGAAACAGGAGCCTTGAGGATGATTTTTCTCTTAAAAAGCAAACAAAAACAAAAGCAATTAAACAAAAAATCTGACACCATTGTGGTTCTAGGGACCAGCGTCTTTGCCAAGCTTTCACCCAAGCTTTCAAGTGTCAGTCATGTGCTGCTGGCTTTAGAGGAATGATTTGGTAGAGCTAAAACTTCAAGTGTAATTTCTCTGCAGTTTCAGAGAGTTGCAGAGGCCTGACAGTTTGTTACAGAAATCCCTTGCTTGGAAGGAATCTCCAAGAGTGGGTGATATTTGGAAAGGCCATTGCTTGAACCTGTAAAAGAAAAAAAAAACTTGAGTTGGAGAACCTTGAGACATTTACCAAGGAGAATAACAGACAGGGAGTAAAACCAGCCCAAACCAGAGACGGATACTATAGGCAACAAAGTTGCAAGGACTGAGCCATCTAAACCATTTGACACAACCAATCTACAAGATTTGATGTTTGCACTGAGTGGTTCAGTCTTTCTGTGGTGCAGCACTTTCTCCTTTTTTCCCTAATGATCCCTTTTGGAGTGGTGATAAATTTTCTGTGCCATAATATACTGGAAGCATGTGATTTGGTTTCAGATTTTATAAGGGGTTATAGTTCAGAGATTTCATTGACTCTCAAAAGACACTTAATTTTGAACCAATATTGAAACTGTGAATCAATATGAGGCTTATAACATTAAATTAAATATATGTTGCTTGATATGGCAATGGGTTTGTGGAAAACATAGAGTAGAATGTGGTATGAATAAGAATGTCTTCCATAGATTCTCATATTTGAATACTAGGTTCCCAGTTGGTAGAGTTATTTGGTGAGATTAAGGACATGTGACTCTGTTGTTGAAGGAAGTCTGTCAAGAGGGTAGGCTTTCAAAGCCTAAAGCTTTGCCATACTGACAGTTTGTTCTCTCTTCTTCATGCTTCTTTGAAAATGTTGGCTCTCAGCTTCTTGTTCCATGCTTTCCTCTTGCTGTCAGGCTTCTTATCCAAAATAACCCTTTACATCTCTTGAAGAGTTCAAATAAACTCGGCCCTCTACTCCTGGCTTTTAGTCATGATATTTTATTATAGTAACAAAAAGTAGCTGAAAAAATATGTGCATGGCTATAACATGTTTAGATAGAGAAAATATCACTCAGTAAGAACATTGAGGTTTCAAAAGCACATGCCATTCTCAGAATCTCCCTCTCTCTCTCTCTCTCTCTCTCTCTCTCTCTCTCTTTCTCCTTCCAACTTATAATGATGCTCTCTAAATGCCTGCTTCTGTGGCCCCTGACATAATGGTTATAAACTTTAATCCTCTGAAACTGTGAACTCCCATGAAACAACCTCTACTAGGAGATGCCTTAATCATGGTGTCTTAAACAGAAATAAAAGCATAATTAAGACATGTAGTCATGTTTACAGGTGACCTTAATGTGTCTGCAGATTACTCTGATAGCTTTCATAGTACAGAAAATATATGTGTTAATGAATGAACCCACTGTGCATATGCATATGTGTAAAAATGTGATAACTGTTATGAAGCAACATTATTTGGGAAATATAAATTCCTTTAAAACTGATAAAACTTTAAAAGATGCCTTGAATTGAAACAATTGGAAGGTACAATTTGATCTAAACTAGAGGAAAACAGCCAATAATTTATTCTCAATCTAGAGATACATTCTGTTGATATTCATAGAGAACAAAGTAGAATATACATCCCACTTAGGAAAAATATAAACATGAAATCAAGAACAATAACTATGAACAGGTGAACAAGATATAAATTGATGATAAATAGCCCTAAGTATGATATCTGCCTATGACACTGTCACTATTCTGATGTGCAGTTATTTCCCCTGGACTGCTATAAGTGTCATCTGATTGATATTCCTGTTGCAAATCCACTATACTCTCCATTAATTTCCTTAAGTGATTGTATCACAGGAATTGTCTTCTGTCTCCTAAAACTTGCTCTGTATACAGAATTTGGGAAAACAGTCTTTCTAAGCACCAGGCACTTGAAAACTGCTGCCACAAATAGGTAGTCAAGGGCTTAGGTAAATTTATAATCATTTGACTACTAAATGCATAACATGAGCCATCATTTCTGAGTATGTATGCACGTTCTTAAATACCAACACAAATGAACAAAAATTTGCATTTGTACTGTGAGAAACTAATAAACCAAAATTGAAGTTAGGTATAGATTAGGTACCACTGAGATGGTTTAGCAGGACCCAAATGGTAGAAGAGGAGTAACTTTCAAAAGCTGTCTTCTGAGCCCAACACATGTATCCTGGTAAGCATGCAGTAACTCCCTGACCCTACATACACACACACAAGTAAGTATGCACTCATGCAAAAATGCACGGACACATACAAATATACACATACACAAATGCACATGCACACACAGACATATTCATGCAGGAATACAAATGTGTACACACACAAATGCACACATTACATATACATATACATATACATCATATACATATACATCATATATATACATCATATACATATACATCATATACATATACATATACATATACATATACATATACATATACATATACATATACATATACATATACATATACATATACATGGAAGTATGAATGCAGATACATGCATGAATACACATGTATAGTGCAGTTATGCATGCACACACAAACACGCACATTCACACACACACTCAAGCACACATGCACAGGCACACAACACACACTTAGAAATAAATAAAATCTTGTCAGCACATTTTAAAATGTGTAGATTACTTTCACAGAAAATTTCTAACATTTGGTCTTCACTTCAAGTCCTACATTTTTATTTTGTTTCTATGAGAAAAGAAAATGAGTATATTATGTTTAATCCAATGTTTTAGAGTAGTATATCATATAAACACTATTGTATATTTGTAATACTACTATAGGCTACATTTTAAATGGATCAGTATATATGAATAAACATGTAATGTAGATGGTATAAAGAAAAATTTTCAACCATTGCATTTCATTAATATTTGAAAGACCTGTGAGAAGATTACTTGCATATAAACTCTATTCCTCCTTCTCCTCCTTTCCTTCCTCCTATTTTCTCTGTCTCTGTGTGTGTCTCTCTCTTTCTCTTCCTCCCCCGTCTCTGTCCTGAAAATATAATGCACGTTCAAGCATTCCAACACAAAGCATTCTAACACTGGAGATAGAACTCCAGCCAGTGAATAACAACTAGAACTTTATTGGGTAAAGACATGTTTTTTCATGACATTCCTATGAAATATCTTCTTTCAGTCAGTATATAGTACTAGAATATACAACGTACTTAAATATAGTTTTCTGTCTTTCACATCTCCCCAAAGCAAAGATGATGAGACTAACATCTGGATTCATCTGTAGAGATGCAACATACACCAAATCCTGGGCTGATTTTTGTCTTCAGATGGGTTCTACATATTGAACCTAGGGTCTCCATATACAGCTTAAGTACTCTATCATAACATATTTTCTTTTTATTTATTATCTGAGGAAGAATTTGAGTAAATATATTATTACCCAGACTGGGTCCAACACACTCTTTTGCCCAGATTGGTTTAAGTCTTGGATTCTTCTACTTCTGGCCTTAAAGATTTGGTATTACAAGCTTGTACAACCAGGCATGGGTTTCAAGAATACAGACTTGGTATTTAATGTGAAGCCTCTTATTTTGATTTCTCAGAAGCTCCGTTGAATAGAATATATCCAGGAAACAGAACAAAAAGAACATTAAAGGATTTTTCTGTCTTTTCAATAATAAAATGGTAGAAACAGAATAAGGAGCAGGAAGGTCAGCATTAGAATTTTGCTTTTATCTACTTCACTACTCCTGCCTGCTTTTGGACAGATGAATATATTTTAGAGTAGACTTTAAACCACTTTACTAGCACAGAGTTTGACAGTGACACATATACTTCCTCTATACTTAGTGCTTGGTTGACTACTTTCTATAACAAATTTGTGAAATCTGACATATGACAAAAATTAAATTTTAGAGAGTTTAATCTTAATTCCTGAAAAGATGGTCCATGTTTATTAAAATATTTTTCTGGACTTAAAAAGAAATGCATCATACCTCAAAATGTGGCCCTAGGATTTTGTCGAAGTATAATTTCCCTAAAGAACAAGAATTATTTCACCAGTTAACAAATTTAAATGAACCCTCTGCTCTGTCCAATAGATGGCTGTGAGCATCCACTTCTGTATTTTTCAGGCACTGGCAGAGCCTCTCAGGAGACAGCTATATCAGGCTCCTGTCCCCCAATTAAGGAGCTAGAGAAAGTACCCAAGGAGCTGAAGGGTTTTCAGTCTCATAGGAGGAACAACGATATGAATTAACCAGTGCCCCCAGAGCTCTCTGGGACTAAACCACCAACCAAAGAAAACACATGGTGAGATTCATGGCTACAGCTGCATGTGTAGCAGAGGATAGCCTAGTTGGTCATCAATGGGAGGAGAGGCCCTTGGTCCTGTGAAGGTTCTATGCCCCTGTATAGGGGAATGCCAGGGCTAGGAAAATAGGGGTGGGTGGGTTGGTGAACAGGGGGAACAGGGAGGGAGTAGGGGGTTTTCAGAGGGGAAAACCAGGAAAGGGGATAACATTTGAAATGTAAATAAAGTAAATATCTAATAAAAAATGGGGAAAAAGAGAAAAAAAATTGTAAAATAGAAAACAAATTTAAATGTTAAGCATCTGGATGTATGTATCAGTTCTAACTTTGCCTTTTTAAGAACAAGCATAGTTGAACTGGACAGAAGTATTCCTTTTTTATAAAGCATCAGGATCTATCCAGTAATATAATGAGAATTTTTTTTTCTGTCATATACTACCAATTATAATGGGCACATCATTATCTTCCAGCTTTCAATGTTTTATTCAAATGGCTAGTTAGGCTCAGGCTCAGATCTTTTCACCTCTACCCCAGAGACCCTGTTCTCTTAGGCATTCCTGTTGTATCACCCTATTACAGAGTTCAAAGAGTTCCATAAAAACGGCTCTCATTTTCATTAGTTATGTGCTTACTAGTTCCTGAGCTCAGTTAAAAACTGAAAGTCACTTCCGAACTGCCACTGCTCTAATGCTGCTGCTGTGCCTTAAAAATTATTATCACACTAGTGTTAATCACGGTTTTATCGTGTGTTAAAAAAAAAAAAAGTTCATTACTAACGGGTGTTTAATGGTTATCTGTGAGCATTTTAAAATGGCACAGTGGTAATCAGGCCTCAAAGGACTATGTCTACCTAAGGTTAGCTGAAAAACACAGCAGCTTAATTAGCATCCCAAATCACCACCCAGCCATCTGTTATCTCTAGGCAAAGCAGAAGAAAATGCAAATGACTAGGAAATGAGAGCTTTGTAAGAGGAGTCCATATTTTGCTGCCCAGCCTCCCCCCCAACCCAGCATTTGTATTGGTACTGATGCTGTTAAGGATGAGAAAAGCCTTTGCTGTCTGTCATCACTGTATTGTTGAGGAGTGCTTGATGAAAAGCATCCTAGAGGAAAGAGCTGCAGAATCACAGCACCTACACATCACTTCAGTCTGCTTCCAAAAATCAAAAATAGGACAGAAAGCAGGTAGGACCGCAGAACATCATATGGGAGAGTTACTTACCTGACACCTTAGAGAGAGGTAAGCTGGTTATTAAAATGCCACGATTTTAAATAGGTAGCATAGTTTGTTGCCGGATTTTGAAATTACACAACTAGAATCTTAGCCTTAACAGCATACGTATTTTTCACATTATTCAGTTTATATAAAAACAATCTTTGCTTTGACATGAAACAAGTGAATGGTGTTGTCATGTCCTGGCCTTTTGAAGAAATAATTTTTGCTACTTTTTCCCCATATACAATATCTTTGTTCCTTCAGGAATTTCATAAAACCAGACATCTAAACGTCACCATATAATAATGAGGAGACATAAATGTAAAGAAGAAAGCAATGTTAAGAAAGGTTACAATGGCTTGATTAAAAACAGTTCTAACCTCACTTATCTTTTCTAGTCTCCTGTCCCACAGAAGCGCCTTTGAATACCAGAACCATTTATAAACATCCTTGCATGCATGGAAACAGATCCCTGTAGGAAATAGAATGTTTCCTCCCAGGTTCATCACTAGTATCTGTTCAAAGTTAAAGCATTTTAGGTACTCTAAAGGTTATACTGTCTAAAATACAATGTATCTGTATGCCTTCAGAAGTCATATGATCATTGTCACATAACTGGAATAGGATAGAATTCACACAGATCATTTTTTTTAAAATATTGATATATAAAAGATGTAAATGAAAACACGAAACTGATGTAATTTTGTAGAGAAATCTTAATCCAGCAACATGGTTGCTTTGGCAAAATATCACATCCAAAGATCCCTAACATTGAAGTTAAGGTTAGTTTGTAGAAGGAAGCAGCCATGTTTGAAATTTTGAAGATGATGTCTAATTGAAGGACAGAGAAAGTGAAGAAACAAAGAAATATTTGACAGAATTAGAGATATGATAACAATAGAACAGTAAAGAGCAGATACTTAAGAGCAGATAAGGAGAGAGAGAGAGAGAGAGAGAGAGAGAGAGAGAGAGAGAGAGAGAGAGANNNGAGAGAGAGAGAGAGAGAGAGAGAGAGAGAGAGAGAGAGAGAGAGAGAGAGAGAGATGGTATGTATATGACAGTTTCATCCAGACAGTTCTATACAGAGAGTTTGCAAAGAGAACAAGCTAGACACAGATGAAGATAGAATGAGCCAGAAAATGAAAAGAAGAAAGAATATTAGAACATATTGCCAAAGTTAGTATGAAGCCAAGTAGAGCAATTCGGGCAGAAACTGAGAGAACTCAGATTGAATCAGTCAGCTTGGAAGATTAGATTGTACAGAGGCTAGAAACTTTTAGACCTAGGCCTAGTGATAACTAGAACAGAGAAGGAAATGCTCTAGGCTCAGTCCAAGGCTTGTATTTGCAAAGCTTGTAAGGCTTTCATCTCATGACTGCATCTGAGAAAATACAAGTGGCATTTAAAAAAGTTTGTTATTTTTGTCATTTTAATATTAATTTTAAACTAGCACTTACTCCATGCCAATGTTTGAGTGTTGCATGGGAAAATGTGAATATAAGTGCACATATATGTGTATGTGTATGCATGTAGAGGGCAAAGGTTGACACTGAGTGTCCTCTCTGATGACTTTCCATCTCATATTTGAACCTAGGAGCACTCACTGATACTGAAGCTCCGTGACTGGTTAGGAAACCTGGCCAATGAGTTCCAAGGAGCCTCCTGATTCTGCTTTCTCTGCACTGTGAGCTGCAAGTCTCTGCAAGGCTTTTTATACATGATGTGAGAATTGAATTTGGATAGTCTTACTTGCTCAGCGAACACTTTATTGACTGAGACATTGTCCCAGCCTTGGGTTACTTCTATTTATATTTGCTATTGTTAAGTAAGAAGCCATGTCTACAAAGCATAATAAAACACGCCTAAAAATATTATGCATTTCTGTCTCATTCTGTCAAAGAACAATATCAAGCACCTTATAGCTCCTTTAAAGATATAACATGTATAGTCTCATCCTGTAATGCCTACATTTGAGAAAGCTGTTAAACAAAATTAAGCAAAGAAGGTAGTATGGAGCGCTAAGCATATAAACCACATATGAACACTCAATTTTTTGAAAATGTATGCCATGTTTTCTAAGGTTAAGAGAGTGGAAAGCTGAATCATAGAAGATATAGTTCAACAGCTATTGAGGAATGAGAGAACATACACCAGAGGGTTGTAGTAATCACTAGTATAATTTACATGACACTATCTGCACTGCGGAACAAATATACAATGTTGCTGATAAATCTGGTTTAAGAAAAGCTTTCTATACAGAGATAATATGCACTTGGAGGTCCTGGGTAGAGTAGTCATCTTGCCTGTACTGGACAATTTAATTTTACTAACTTTTATAGGATCTTTTTCATTATATATAAAGCTAAATTACACAGTTTAGTAAAATTTATCAGTAAAAATTATAATGAATGGCATATCTCCTTTCCTCCATATTAGTTCTTTTCTCTGGGCCTATAACAGTCTGTGCTCTTATAGTGTACTGGCATTGCTACAACAGATGTGAGTTGTACAAGTAAATTAATAAAGCTATGGCTGAAGTCATCAAAATCTTCTTTTGATGGGAATGAAAATTACCAAGAGAAAATAGGTAAAAGAGTTGGATATAATGCTGAAAATTTTTCAAGCTGATTTCCAAATATATAAAAAGATAATTGTAAAAGAGTTTAACTCGGTTTAAGGGAAAGTAATTAAGCAAGGTAAGAATTGGATATAACCAGAATAAATAAGTAGCATAAGAACTATAGATTTCAGAACTCACCACAACGTATTGAAAAAAAATGTGAAACTGTTGAATAAATGCTTCTTGGAAAATTCTCAAGTAAAATTTAAGATAATCAAATGTTCTTCTTAAATAGTGTGTCTTTATACAACACACAGTATAAAATGAAGACTTAACCATAGTGCACACTCAACTAAATGCTCTGTTAAGGTCTCAACCCTCAGCTATTACTAATCTCAACACATCTGAGCCATGAATATCAGTAATTATTTCCTTCAAAATTTTAAGGCAAAATATAGCTTTGCTCCGGTGCTGTGCACAGTCTGGGAGAGGGTGGCCTGCAGAAGTGACACAGCTGCTGAGTCAGACTCCTTTTCTGGCTCCAGACACCCTGCACCTTTGCCACCAGAGGAGAGCAGGTAAGAGAGCCATCTTAGCTCCAGTGCATGGTCAGGGAGAGGGTGGCCTGCAGAAGCACACAGCTTCTGGGAAAGAGCCCGTTTCTGGCGCCAGTAATCCGGCACCTTTCCTGCCCGAGGAGGGGTGTCTGCCCAGGAGGAGTCTCAAGGCCTGAGCTGGTAGGAGAGCCATCTTTCCTCTGGTTCACCTAGGCTCCAGTCCGCACTGGCTAGAGTGTGGACTGCAGAAGCTACACAGATTTGGGACAGACAGAAGCAACCTA
>NC_034598.1:73974031-73976691 GCF_900095145.1 Mus pahari
GTGTCTCTAGCTGCAAATGTAGCAGAAGATGGCCTAGTTTGCCATCATTGGGAAGAGAGGCCCCTTGGTCCAGCACAGGGGAAGGCCAGGACCAAGAAGTGTGAGTTTGTGGGTAGGGGAGCTGGGGTGGGGGGAGGGTATGGGGAACTTTCAGATAACATTTGAAATGTAAATAAAGAAAATAACAAAAAAATCAACAAAAACAAACAAACAAAAAACAAAATATACGTTTATATAGCTGATGTAGGCTTAGTGAATACCATATATATACATATATATATATATATATATATATATATATATATATATATATTAGTGAAAGCTTTCCTTTCTCTCTCTCTCTCTCTCTCTCTCTCTCTCTCTCTCTCTATATATATATATATATATATATATATATATATATATATATATATATATATATATATTATATATCCTAAGAGTGGAAAACAAAGAGATTCAGAGATTTATGGGCAGCAATTGATATTCTCCCATTAATGAAACTATGCTACAGACTTTATCTCAGCTCCTATGAAGGAAGATCAGTACAGCAGATAGGCATCCTGGTGTGAGAACAAATGCTCATGCAAGGAGTGGGAAATGGCTACTAAAAATCGCACATGGTTTCAAAGATATAAAATGAGATGATGGCGGCCTGTAGCAAACAGAGGTTTGTGTTTTACCCAGGAGACTGAGCAGTTATTACTCAGCTCCAGATAATTGTGTTATAAGTATGTTGACCATGTTTCCAGAGCCTACGGCAATTTTAATGATTCTAGACATCTGTTTTTGTTTGTCTTTTAAATTGTCAAATTAGCCTTGGTTAATGTTGTACTAGTGCTTCTAACATTATGCCAGTCAGAGGAGTATCATCCAATACAGTACCTCCCTACATATCCAGATACAGGTCCAAAGTGGGGTCCAGCTCAAGGGGAGGTCCCAAGTCCTGACACTGACTGAGGCCATGGAGCACTCACAAAAAGGAATCTATCATGACAGCCCTCCAAAAGACCCAACAAGCAGCCAAAAGAGTCAGATGCAGATATTTACACCCAACCAAAGGACAGAAGCTGGTAAGCCCTGTGGTTGAAATAGGAAACGTTGGTAGGAGCTGAGGAGCAGGGCGACCCTACAGGAAGACCAGCAGTCTCACCTAACCTGGACTCCCGAGATCTGTCAGATACTGGACCACCAACCAGGCAGCATACACCAGCTGATATGAGGCCCCAGACACATATACAGCAGAGGACTGCCTGGTCTGGACTCAGTCAGAGAAGACGCGCCTAACACTCAAGAGAGTGGAGGCCCCAGGGAGTAGGAAGTCTGGTGGGGTGGGGATTGGGATGGAGAAATCCTCTGGGAGATGGGGACAGAAGTGTGGGATGTGAAACAGTCAGAGGGTGGACCAGGAGGATGTTAAAATCTGGACTGTAAAAGAAGATTAAAGAATAAATAATTTAAAGAAAAAAATTAAGCTTTTGTTAACTGTGTTCTGTATGGTCGTAGACCCATTAGAGAGACTCTTTTGCATTTTTGAACCTAGGTTTTTAATGCATCTATTTCAAAAATTTTTCTTTTGGTCTACAATTGCTTGTTCTACAGTACCAGAAACTATAACAAATAAACAGTTGTAATTTTTTAATATATTTTCATTTTATAGTGAATTGAAAAAGTACCCATATGTATATATATATATATATATATATATATATATATATATATATATATATATAATGTGTCTGGGTATCATACATATAAAATATATATGTTTCTGTAATTCAGAACTGGATGTATGAACTTCAAATCTTTAATAACCACAATACTATATTTTCTAATAATGTTAAACTTGCAGAGAGTAGATAAATAAGATATTCATTTTTAATATTAGATATTATTCACAATTTCTAAGGGCATTTCATAAACAGATACCTTAAGACTATTTAATAAGTTAGGAGCAGATTCAGGTGGAGTGTGCATATCATTTTCAGCATTAGGAAGCTGAAGAACAAGACCACTGGCGTTGATAATAACCTGGGAGACACATTATGAAAAGGACAAATGAGTTAAGTTGATTTGAATTCCATAGGTGTTATTACAATTTGGATGGTGTATATTCTGCAAATATCAATGTTACAAAGGATGTTGTTTAAGGTCTCTGTGCCATGTGTTAAAGTCTGTTCTCAGGGTGGTGTTACTAGGATATGTCACTAGGAAAATACCTTCCAAAAGGTTTGAAGGCTCTTACACTCTTTCTTCCTCTGCTGGTTGTTTCCAGGGGCATAATGTAAAAGGCTTTACCTTACCCTGCAACCCTCCAGTGATGTGCTGCCTTGACAGGGTTACTCCAAATTGTGGCTAATGGGTCATGAGCTACAACATAAAAAAAAAAAATCTCTAATAAAGCTTTGCATTTGTTTATTATCTTAAATATTTTGTTCTATTGACAGAAAATATCAAGTACTTGTAATTATCACCTGTAAAAAAAAATCAAATTTGGTAACCCAATCACAAAAGAACTCACATAATATGCACTCACTGATAAGTGGATATTAACCCTGAAACCTAGAATACCCAAGATACAATTTGCAAAACTCATGAAACTCAAGAAGAAGGAAGATCAAAATGTGGACACTTTACCCCTTCTTAAAATTGGGAACAAAAAT
>NC_034598.1:73977167-73988764 GCF_900095145.1 Mus pahari
ATATATATATATATATATATATATATATATATATATATATATAATTATATTTGTTTGAACCTCTATTTAAAAATTCAGAGACCTTTTAATGAGACAAATTGAAAGTGAGTGAACATTAATACTTTGGCAATATCAGAAATAAAAATAGTATGTGGGAAGAAATACTGAGATCTACATCAGAGCAAAAGTTATTGAAATGTAAATAGGAAAGTCAATTGAATGAATCAATGAATACAAAGTTAGTTGAAAGTTAACAAATTTTCTTTTTTTTCAAATGTCATCTCCTTTCTAGGTCTCTGCTCCTGAAACTGGAAACACCCTAACAGATGCCCCTCCCCCTGCCTCTATAAGGGTGCTCCCCTACCCACCCACTCCTGTCTTCCTGGCATTACCCTACACTGGGGTACTGAACCCCCTCAGGCACAAGGGATGTTCCTCCCACTGATGCCATCTTCATTCAGAGAAGCTTCACTTTGCATTGGTCAATAGTGACTACAGAGACTCAGATTTTGTCTGATTATGAAGAATATACAACTACCCAAGGAGCTGAAGGGGTCTGCAACCTATAGATGGAACAACAATATGAACTAATCAGTACCCCCAGAGCTCCTGTCTCTAGCTGCATATGTAGCAGAAGATGGCCTAATCAGCCATCATTGGGAAGAGAGGCCCCTTGGTCTTGCAAACTTTATATGCCCCAGTACATGGGAACACCAGGGCCAAAAAGTGGGAGTGGGTGGGTAGGGGAGCAGGCTAGGGAGGGTATAGGGGGACTTTCATGATAGCAATTGAAATGTAAATGAAGTAAATACCTAGTAAAAAATTGGGGAAAAAAAAGAAAATAGAAAAAAAAATGTAAGAATATACAACTGCTAAATTCAGATTCAGAAATGAAACATGTATATCACCCCTTCCAAAGGTCAAGGAATATTATAGAAAGAAAGAATAGAGAGAAACAATGGGGAATAGTAGGGACAGGAGACAGTGTGGATTGCTGAATTCTGGGCATTGTGGAGATCTCTAGGTCTTTTGAACTCACAACTGCTGCCATTTGCACAAAACTTGGCATTCAATAGTCTGTTATGAAATGAGGATTAATATTTCATGAGGATCTACTTCATTCTGAGGATCTATAAAATGTAACAGTTAATGGCAGAAGGAGAGAATGATGAATCGACTGGTATGATAGATGTTCATACAAACAACTTGTGAAACACATTTCATCACCAATGCATATAAAGGCATGATTGAAATAGAGGGTTGGTTGGTAAGAAAAGGGGGACGAACAATATTGTATAGGGCAGAAGATGGTTACAAAGATAAACATGATGGGAATATATTATGTATATGTGGGAAAACGTTATTATCAAACACATTAATATGTGTGGCTAACATATATGAATAATTTTCCAACAAATTACAAAGAATAAAATTGAAATTAAAAGACAAAAAACAATACAAAGTTCTTTCATTAGTGTACTATACTATTTTCTGAAAATCAGCCAATCGGAAATGACTTACTCTCTGAAACCAGTCTACTTCAGTATCCCTAACCGATTTATATCTGAACTAGAATGAAGCCCATTAGGTGGTGGGTGTTCTTTTTTTTTTTTTTTTTAAATAATGACTCCCAGAGTGAACTCTTATCCTGAATATCTCTAAGGTTAGTAATCTCTTTCTCAGGCTGTGCCTGGCCAGAATCTCATCCACCTTAACAGAACCAGATTCTACTTTTTATTGATTGCAGCTGTTGAGTGGCAGTTTAATCACATTTGACAGACCTTTGTCATTGGGAAATGCTGTGTTGGAGACTGAAAGACTGTATTACAATCGCCCATTCACTGACCCTCAAAACCAGTCAGAAAATCCCAATGTAAACTGAATTTGGAACCACCTCCCCCATGTATAATAGAGACACCTGTCAAGATATGAATGACAGCAAAGCAGAATGCAGAAAGAGAACTCTCATGGCATTCCTGTCCAGTAAGAACACAGAAAAACATGAAAAGTGTATATTTAGTATGTTTCCTCTAACTTTAACTCACAGAAAACACACTGAACTTTGTTCGGTTCATAATGATTTTTTAAAAGGAACTAAAAGGAGAAGAATAAATCATGTGAAATACTCAGAAGGCTTCCGAACATCACATGTCCCACAACAGGGTTTACAGATTTTTCCATCCAATAGCAAATGCAAGGAAGATTATTTAAAGTTAGGGTTTCAATTTCAGTGTTTCAATCTTACATATTTTGAAAACAGTGCCTCAGATACAGTAACATTAGGCAGGAAGGTTTCAATGTATGACAGTGGAAGAAGCTATAATCTGGACAGCTGCTAACAGAGAGTGGAATCAGCTCAAGAGAGGCGTTTGCTGCCGTCAACAATGCTGAAAGGGTCTGGAGAGCTGAAGAGTGTTTTACCATGGGACATGAGATGCAGAGTTTTAAGCTTGCCCAAGCGGTTTTTGGTCTTGCTTTGGTCCAGTATTTTCTCACTATGGTCCCTTTTGGAATTTTAATGAATATGCTGTGCTAGTATATGTTGGAAGTATGTAGTCTACTTTTTCATTTCAATTTTAGAGGAGATTGGATTTAAGTTATTCTGTGAATCTCTGAAAAAAACTTTGAACTTTGGCTTTTTAAACAAGGTGGAAACTATTATAGCTTATATAGCCTTTTGAACTCAGAACAAATGCATTTAGCATTATGATATGGCTGCAAACCTATATGCCTATAAAACCTAAGAATTGGAAATTTATATGAATAAAATGCCCCCCAGGGCCATAAAGAGTGGCAATTTTTGAAGGTAGAGTAGTTGTGGAATTATTAGAAAAGTATGTCACTTTTGGGCTGTCAGGTCTCAAATGTTCAAGCCAGGTCTAATGTGACATTCATTTCCTGCAGCACATGGATCAAGATGGAGAATCCTCAGCTCCTCTAGCACCATGTCTGCCTACATGCTTCCATGCTTCTCTCCATGAGAATAATGAAATAAACCTCTGAACTGTAAGCTAGACCCAGTTAAATGTTTTTTCTTTATACGGGTTGCCATGATCATAGTGTCTCTTCACAGCAATAGATATCCAAACTAAAATAATCATGGACTACTGTAAGATGCAAAACTATTTCCTCTCATGTTATTTTTCATCATTGTATTTTATAAAAAATACAAAAACTAGAAATCCTAACCAAGAAACCTCCCTACCTCCATTAAATTAGAAGCAATTCCTTCACACACTTTTTATTGATTCAATGGGGAGGCCTTTCCCTTTTATCTCTTAGCTAGCTTAAAATAAGGAAGGAATCTAACTCCATGAACCTGATGAACATCACAACTTTGCTTCCTGTGATCAGAATCAGAACTCTAGTCATTTCCCAACCAGTTCCTATCAGTTAAAGAAAGCCAGGTTCATATCCTGCCCTAATGACTCTTTCAAGTCTAAAGGCCTTCTTCAATATCTGATTTTTTTATAGCTTTTATTTTATATGGACAGTATGTTGGCTGTCACAATCTGATTTCCATTCTCTGCCTCTGTGAAGATGGCTAATTATAAAAATTAGTCACATACAGTACTCGACAGGTGATAGAAACCCAACCACATACATTGTTTTGCTGCTGTTAGTGTAGTTTTGACATTTTATTTTTATCTGGACATGTTAATTATTTTTCAAAACATTAAATTTTCTTTTTGCATAATAATTCAATTTACCTACTCTCTTTACATTTCACAGTTAACTATAAGAGGCAACATGATTATTCCAAAACTTTGCTTCAAAATCTTCACAGGTAAATATCTACTTTCCATAAGTCTTTACACCAGTGAGAACCATTCTCCAACTTTCAAAAAAATCTTCTTCATTCCTGTATGAGATCTTACTAGGAAGTTCAGATACACAACGTTACCAAGGCTCTGATCAGTATGATGCATCTGTTTTGTTTTTGTTGTTGTTGTTGTTGCTGTTTTTAATGATAAATGTTTTCTTCTATCTTTCTTGTATCCATATCAAAATGCTTATAACATCTACATTTCTTATAAAATTCCTTTCATAAAACCTAGACTTTCTTACCTATGTACTTCTAAGTTTTTAGACAACTGTTATAGCATCATGTGCATCAAAACAGCTGAAAATGCATTAATTGATTTGTGCTACCATAGGAAAATATAGCCATGTGGATTAAGAAAAAATTACTTTCTTATACTTCTGAAGGCTAGCTTGAAGAATCATGGTTGTCTCTAAGTGGGTGTCTGGTGACAGTTGTCTTCCCATACTGCAGAGAGCTGTATTATTATAATACTCTTACATGATGGTTGTCAATGTATGTACAGAATAGGGAGAACACAAGTTCTTTAGTATCTTTTCTTCTAATGGCAGGGCCCTTCTCTAGAAACATTTAATTTCAAATCCTTAGAATATCCATTTACAAAAAAAAAAAATTGCTGATAGGTTTCTAGCACATGAAGCTTGAAGAATACAAGCATCAGTCCATATAATGTAGATACCTTCTATATATTTATTTCTATGATTATTTCAGCTATTGGATATTACTGAACAACTACCATTCTGAGCATGTCTTTATTTCGCTTGAGTATATCCTTTATGTATTATTAACGGTCTGTCTTTGACATGCTAGAACCTAAATAAATGCCACAGTGTCTTATATTTATATTTCTGAAAGCTTAGTTCTTAGCTTCTTACCTCCCATCTTGCATGTCTAACTTAAATTAACCTGACTATTCTCGTTCATGTTTTCCATGTGGCCTATTACCTCTCATTCAGTCTCTGCACCTGTTCCTTTTACCTCAGTGTCACACTGATGAGTCTCCTCTAGAGTGATTCTTCTCCGAAGGCCTTCTCTCTGCCTGGAAGTCCCCCACCTTCATTTCCTGCCTTGGCTATTGGATGTCAGATCTTTATTAGCTAAATAAATAGTGATGGAGGTAGGTTTACAAACTACTAAGGCAGATAAGGATCCATAAAACTAACAATACCAAAGGGCCAGTACTCAACGCTCTGCCAGTACAGAAATCAGTATTTGAATAATACAAAAACAACCATTTCACAGATCCCACAAAAGATTACCTCAACAATATATTTTAACACATCAAAAAGCAGATGCATCATGATAATCAGAGCACTGGTTCTATTGTATATTTGAGCTTTCTAGTAAGACTTCAGGCAGAAATCAGTAAGAAACATTTAGAAAATTGAAGATAGGGTATTTTTAATATTGTATTGATATATACAGAGTGAGATGGATTATATGATCATATTTAATTTTAATAATTAAATTTTTTTAGGCAACTGTACACATTTGTGTGATTCAAACTAAACACTCTCACTCCTTCCTTCTTCCATCACTATACACATTTTTTTCTATCTTACTCCTCCCTACAATTCTCTGTCATGTGTTCATTAATTTCTATGTATATAAATGACAGTGCATAGCTGTAATGGCAGGACTGTAGTAATAAAGCAAGAGGGATGAGGAGTTCAAGCCTTCTTCATTACCAAGTGAGCTCAAAACTACCTTGGGCTATTTAAATATATTCAAAGCTAAAACAAGTCATCATCTACACATCTCTGAGAGTACTCCTCACTGTCAACTTCCAGCCAGTAAAACAAATACCACGCCCCACTTTAAGATATTCCTTTATGTGAGTGCCTTTAAAAATATATCTGCCTCTTCTAAGTATTCAAGCTAAAGTTCTTCTGCTAGACAAAAATTTCCAAGTATTTTTATCTCCCTAATACAATCTGTTCAGGTTTAAAGTGACAGTGGATTTCATTTTCAATATTCTCTGCCTTTAGATTATAGATTTCAAATTCATGAATTAACTGAAAGCTATTTTCCAAGACTTGAATTCTTTAAGCCATGTAGTACATATTCACTTAATCTTATTTATTGAATTTACTATTTCTTAAGCAGGGGTTTTTCATTCTTTTAAAGCTTTCTTAATTTTTTTTTTCTGTTAAAATTTAAAAAGGAAATTTTACTGAATGCCAGGGACTAGGAAATCTGTAAGATTTAGAAGGCATTGAAAAGATCATTGACAAGAAAGCAGAATTTGGCATACAAACTAATCAAACTGTAGTTCCAGCTTTCCTATTGACACTTTTAAATCTTTATTTGAACTTTAGAACAATTGTCAGAAAGCTGATTTTTGAAGTTTAGCATTCCTTTATATAATCATCCATGAAAAAGATAAATACAAGTCTTAAAAAAAATAGAAATAGCTCCTAAATTCCAAATTGAGCCATGAATTAAAATCAACATAGCACAAATGAAGGAAACAAAATTGTTAATGTTATTAGAGAAATATCTCAAAAATTTTAATTAAAAAATAAAAATGCTTTTATATGGCTAGATAATAAATGGATAGGAAGGAATAAAATTATGCTCATTTATGAAACCAGAGATTGTTTGAATTTATTTTGGGTGAAGACATTTTCCTAAGAGAAACAAATATATAGTCTTTTCTCACAGGATAAGTTGAAGGAAGCATAGAAATAGTCCAGACCGATATGCAGCTGAACAAAGAGCTCCCTATACCTTTATCCAACATATAAATGCTACGTACTGTCTTTAGCTACAAAGTACTCAAGTGTGAGAAAAGTAAACAAAGATGAAGTGTTTTGAACTCAATTTTCGTAGTTCACATGAACTCATTCAAAGTGTTATTCTTCAAACTGAAGAGCCCCTAAAACATTCCCTGCACAGCCTTCAGCAAGACAGCTGGTCCATATTTTTAAAGGTTAATTTTGTCTTTGTTTGGTTTATGTTATTATTTTTTTACCTACACATATATTTATGTGTGAAAACACATTGCTTTTATTTTTAAAATGAAAATGTCACCAATTGTTTTTCTTCCAAACCCATTTCATTCTCTCTCAAATTCTTAGTATCTATTTCTTTTCTTTCCTCTGTGTGAATGTGCTTGTCTGTGTGTCTGTGTATATGTGTCTGTCTCTGTGTGTGTTTGGATGTATGATTATATATATATATATATATATATATATATATATATATATATATATCCATGTGTGTGTGTGTTCTTATAGAACCAAGGACCACCTGCCCAGGGTTAGCACCACCCACAATTTGCTGGGTCCTCCTACATTAATTGCAGATTAAGAAAACGCCTTACCTGACTGTTTAATCTCATAGAGGCATTTTTACAGCTTAGGTGCTCTCCTATCAAATGACCACAGTTGGTGAGTGTTGACATAAAACTAGCAAGCACACCCCAGTATTCAACATTCCTTAGTTTTCTGTAGTTCTTTTTCTAGGGATGAGGCCCAGTGAGATTTTTTTCTTCCATATTAATTACTGAAGCTATGATGCCATTCTCATTCAGGTCTCATTTAGGGAGCCATGTCTGTGTATGACTCATTGGTCCTGCAATTGAACAGTTGTGCTCACTGGAAAAGAGCTAAGAGAGGAACTACAGCCAGAAGCGTACATGATATTGATAGAGAGATGAATGCATGGAGTATGTAATTCCTGTAGCCCTACTTGGAAGATGATCTGCTCATGGATCCCCACTGTACTGGCTGGTTTTGTGTTTCAACTTGACAGAGGCTGAAGTTATTATCATAGAGAAAGGAGTTTCAGTTGGGAAAGTGCCTCCATAAGATCCAGCTGTGGGGCATTTTCTAAATTAGTGATCAAAGGGGAAAGGCCCTTTGTGGGTGGGACCATCTCTGGGTTGGTATTCTTGGGTTCTATAAGACAGCAGGCTGAGCAAGCCAGGGGAAGCAAGCCAGGGGAAGCAAGCCAGTAAGAAACATCCCTCCATGGCCTCTGCATCAACTTCTGCTTCCTGACCTGCGTGAGTTCCAGTCCTGACATCCTTTTGTGACCAACAGCAATATAGAAATGTAAGCTGAATAAACTGTTTCCTCCCCAACTGCTTCTTGGTCATGATGTTTATGCAAGAACAGAAACCCTGACTAAGACACCCACCTACAATGGTTGTGTCAAGCCCTTTACAGGAAAGCATTCTTGCATCAATTGAGGGACCAGAGGACTTTGTAGCAAAACCTCTCTCTTCATCTTTTAGATCAACACACTTTTCCCCTCTGATCTGAGCTCCTTGGTAAACAAAGGGGTAGCTGGGCCTGTGGAGAAGGCTGGTAAGCAAAGTATGGTTCCAATTCCTTACAGTACTTTATTCTTACCAGCATTCAATGATTAGGTTTAAAATCCATGCAATTCCTTCTTACTTGTAAAACCTGATTCAGTGATGAAGATATATTCAGTTTTACCTTGTTGTACTAGTAATAGCTGAATTAAATTCCCCTTACTCGTCATTATTCATACTGATCTTACATTCTAAATGATAGCAATGTATAGATTTTTGTCTTTTTTTTCAATAAATACTCCACTGAAGTAATTTCTCATGGACAATGTGAACCTCAGCATAAGTTACAAAATAGTCTTCTTCAATATTAATTTTTATTATTGATCATAGTATATATATGAGTTAAATTTTATTATTGACTATATTATATAAATAAATGTGTATTCTATGGTTCTGCTGTTATTACCAGTACCCTTTTTATTATAAACTTTTTGCCATTTATGACATTTATTATTTTATCTTTGTAGAAAAGATAATAGTAAGCCTATGGGTGTAACACGTTAATAGTCCACATTTTACTTCTTGTGGCTCAATGTTCCCATATTTAATCTTGATAATCAGTTGATGGGGTTAGAATCACCCTGGAAACAAATTCTTGCTATATTTGTTAGAGTTTTCTGTGTTAGGTAAATTAAAGGAGGAAGACCAATTCTGACTTGGTCAGAATTGATGGCAGCCCCATCCCACGACCTGGGTTGCTGGGTTAAATGAAAAGGAACCAGGGAAATGAGAATTATGTGTGCCTGTCTTTATCCTGAGTATCATTTCGTTGTGATCACCTACCCCAGGTTCCTGCTTTAATGACTTCCCTGGAGTTACAGACTCTCCTCTCAAACTGTGACCTGAAGGTAACTCTTCTTCCTATTTGTTGCTCTTGTTGGGCATTTTTGTGACAGCACTAAGACAAAGTAGCTAATAAATAAATTAATTTCAGAACTTTTTGTTGTAAATAAAAAGCTGATACTGACAATCATTTTTATTATATATTGTCCTCATATATCTTATTAACAAAATAAGCAATAGTCTAATAATTAGATTTGCTTGCTTATTTAATAAAACCAATATATTTTCTCTCCATTACCTAATTTTGCTTGCTATTTGTCCAACCAAAGCCTGTATTTGGCACACTATTCCTATGCCATTGTTTGGAGAAGATCCTGTTACATGTCATGCTCGAGGGCAATATTTTTGGCATTGTTGTTTGCTACTCAATTCTTCTATGTAATCTACATCACATTATAATGCCCTAGACATATTAAGCTGTATTTCTATAAACTAATCTAATTTTCTTCAGTTTGTCCATATTTTTGCTTCTTGGTTTCCTTAGCAATGGTCCTGATAAAACTCTATCGAAAGCAATTTGAACAATTAATTAGAAATTCAAAAAATTAACTACCATCAACTCAGAGACTTCATCAAGATTCCTCCCAAATGGAGTTCAGAGATGTTTGTAAATTAATTCAGTTGTCCTCTATAGATTATTTTATTGCCATGTAACTTTATATTTTCATAATAATAACAAATATTTACATACACTAAGAGAATTTCTTCCAATTATACTATTTGTTGAATTTATTTTACCTTGAAACACTTTTCAGACAAATACTTATGTAAATTTTATATGGATATATTTTGTTTTGTTTTTGTGGAACTGTATAATTTGAAAGTATCACATACCAACTTTAATAAGCCCTCCAGAAAAGGAATATTTGAATAGATTAGACATTTTTTAAAAAGTCAAAGAAAATTTAAAAGGACACCTCCAAAATCTAGAACCAACCACCATGCCATTCAGAGCAAAATGCTATCCAGACTTCTGGAGCTATGAGCTGACCCTCTTTTGTCCCCTGTATGACTTTTGTCAAACTGTTTTAATTCACAGTAACAGGAAAGGAAATAAAGGTATTGTCTTCAATCAAGGACAGAAGCATGACAGGTCACTTTTCTGTTAGTTTATCAAGTGACATGAAGTTGTGTTACACCCTTCCCATTGCTTGCTACTTTCTGAGTGCAGGTGTGTACCCATGTGTAACCATTTATTATACAATGGTTGTATGAATTTATGTTGTATTAATTTTCCATGAAGATTAATAAATCCAGTTAACTACTATGTGTGCATGTCTGTACATATTTGTGCATGCGATGATAACATAATACAATATTCTCAGAACAGTTCCAAGTACATAACTTTTAAACTATAGTCATTTACAATTATTTTCCAGAACATGTTCTTCTCTAAGTGAAAGTAAGTTTATTTTCCTATCTTGGGAGTTGTGTAAAGTTGTAGAATCATTGTCACATGATACATGTGTGGTAATGTGGTTTTGATAGGTGTGAGCAAAGTAATAAAACCACTGGCATATAATTACATGTGAGCATATTCTGTACCGAGCAAGTTCACATTTAGAAACAATAGAGAAATTCTTTAAATGCTTCACATCAATGATTGGAAAAAAAAATTTTCTGTGTAATAGCATGGAAGTGAAAGAAAGACAAACAATGTTTTTGATGTTTGCGTAGAAAGTAAATAGTGCTGTCTGGATTCATTACCAGAGTACAGCAAAGGACATAAATTAACTGCAGATAAGACTGTCTGTGCAGCTGGAACTTAGAACAATGCTCAGGGCAAGGGGAAATGATACAAACTCCAAACAGTATTACACATTTATGTGAAATCCAGAGAGTCAAAAATAATGTGTTCTCTATATATTTACTGAACATATAAAGAAGCTCCCCCAAATGTTAACCAAAACATTGAGACTAGAGATGGATTACATGCTAATAAAGGAAAAGGGGGTCACATAGCATTTTCTGCTTTTGATATATTTCCCCACAATTTAGTGCTTCATAATTAGCATTTGCTTTTGTTTAAAAATCTACATTATTGTTAGTTTTAATTTTAACTTTTAACATTGGAATTATTTTAAAATATAAATATCTAAGAATAAAACATCTTTTACATACATGACATTTTGTTCCAGTGCTTGCATATGTAAATATCCTCTTCCTCAATCCAGTCAGGTTTCCTTGCTTTCCTACAAACATGGTCTGTTGTTCTATTAGGCTTGAGTTAGGGAGGGGCTGTATTTAAATCTTCAACAGTGTGGAATATTCCCCTCATCAAATGCATAATCCATGTCTGTCCCCAACCCACCACTCATTGAATCTTCCTAGGAAAATCCTCCTCAATCTTCAAATGTAGCCAGTCACTGCTCACTTATGAGAGTGATCCAGCCCTCATTATTCAGGACAAAAAAAAAAAAAAATACTGAACACAATGGCATTGTATTAGTCAGGGTACTTTAGTATCACAGAACATGGAATGAATGAATGAATATGTGTGTGTGTATGTGTATGTGTATGTGTGTGTGTGTGTGTGTGTGTGTGTGTGTGTGTGTGTGTATATATGTGTGTGTGTGTGTGTGTGTTTCAGCTGATCTTCTGTAAGTACAA
>NC_034598.1:73989957-74008374 GCF_900095145.1 Mus pahari
CTCCCTCTCTTTCTCTCTCTCCCTCCCTCCCTCCCTCCCTCCCTTCCTCCCTCTCTTTCACCCTCCCTTTGTCTCTCTCATCTCTCTTTCTCTCCCATATAAAAATTATCTATGTTTTGGCTGCAGAAGAAAAGAGCCATAATTTACTTAGAATAGCTCACTCTACAATATTTAATTGCACTTTATCTACGATTTAAATATAATGTGTAAAGGGGGGACTTTTAAAGGTTACTAGACACTGAATAACTTCTAGCAGATGTATAGGTTGGGCTTAGAAATATTTTGGTACTGGTGAGGTTCCATCACTGGCTTCTCTTAAGCTCAACTGTGATTGGCAGGAACTGATGACATAATAATGGTAAAACAAAAGACATCACCATTGCTTCTGCATCAATGCATCCCATCTATTTTAATACTTCTATGTGTGTTTTCATTTTCCTTTTCTATTACCTACAAGTAAATAACTCCTTGAGAAATTGAGACTAAAGGCACCTTAAGCCAAGGTCACGGCAATATCTGAATGAAGAAATTGTGTCAATTTTGCTATAACGCGCCTTTTTTTCCTAATATCCCACAACTTCCAAAAAATGATAATTTCCTGACAAAAGAAGTCTATCTCCATTTCTAGAGTATCTTGGCTTAGATACATGTAGCATCATATATATATATATATATATATATATATATATATATATATATATATATATAGTATAATTCTGGTATTCCTATTTTCACATAATTCAGAAATGAGCCCTAAAGAGTTTTCTCTAAGGGTTTCTGCTTTACAAACCAAAAAGTATATCACTTTTATGTGCTCATACTGTTTTAAGGATATTGCAAATACCTTAACAGTTATAAAGTTGGAAACAATTACAGTTTTATAAGTAAATACTCTCTATTTGCTTCAGTAAATTTTAATAACTATAATTCATAATAAGAACAATACAGCATGAGATTCTAATAATGTAGATTCATGCTCTCTTGCCTAGGAACATTAAAAGTCCATGAGCCTTATGTGGCCTTTCCAAAATTTAAGTATAAGATGAAAGTCTTGAATCCTTTCATATATGCATACATATGTGAATATATGCATACACATATATACATGTGTGTGTTTCAATGATGCATGTTGAAGAATGTATCTAACAATCACCCTAGACCATTGTCTAGGTCAAATGTATGAAAGTTTTCTACTAATCATGCCTCTTCTATGTATGAAACAAAGTGTGGTCTTTGTGGATATCTCTCATAAAAGGAATAAAAATAATCTTAATTTAAGGAAACAAAAATTAAGTCTCAAACTTAGTGCTCACTTATTCCCTTTCAGAATTTCATATTCCTTGATATTAAATTAAATTAACCTGTCTTTCCTACTGCAACTAATCTGAACTTGATTTCTTGCATCTCATGACTTATCTGGAATAATGCATAGATAAGTTTCTTAAACTTACATGTCCTGTACTATCAGACATAATATGTTTTGTTTCGAACCTGCAAATATAAACATCAAAATTATTCACTGAAAAAACAAAGAATTGAAGAAAATATGAATTGTTTCAACAGGAAGATATAAATTACTTCTCTTTCACTCCTGACATTATGATATGTCAATAAGCAGTACAATACAGAGGTAACAATCCCAGTCAAAACATATCTTATTAAAACAAACAAACAAACAAACAAACAAAAACAACCTACTGTGAATGGGATTGTTTCCCTAATTTCTTCCTTAGGACCATACCTCTTCATCAAAGCTCAGGCACCATTGACAATGAAAAGTTGTACGGAAAGAATGTAAGAGCTAGAGGACAGGTAAGACAGGAGCAAAACTGTCTTCTGGACATGACAGTGTGTTGCCCTAATGATCTCATAACAGCTATGGTTGCCTACACAGGACCTGCATAAGACTGAGCAAGTCAGCAAGTCAGCAGGAAAAAAACAGAGAGGGCAAGAGCTCCTACCTTGCATGAGGAACTAATTATTGGCAGTTAATGGCTGTTGGGTGAAGGGAAAGTCGATTTTATCTTACAGGGGAGGGGAAGCCAGTTTCCTTAAATACAGATTGTAGATTGACAAGACTCTAAAAGCAGTGGTTTTCCACAATTGGGAGTATATTGGCAACACAGAAACAAAGAATGAAGCCAATAGGAAGGATGGGGAAAGAAAATCTGGAAGGGGCTAGGAAGAAAAGGGAGATATGATCAAAATGTACTGTATGCATGAGTGAAACCCTAAGTAAATTAATAAGATGCCATGTTAAAATAGAGTCAGCAATAACATTTATAAATTTATCAAGTAGCGAAAGACAATGGAAGAATTAGTAAATCAATTTACTACATTATTAAATGCCATGTTAATTTATCAAACTCTGCCTACCAACTAAGTTGTAATGTCCATAAGGACACTGCTTTATCTTTCTGATGCAGAGCTCAACTTGGAGATATGTAAAATCATTTTTATGGCAGAGGACAGTCTTATTATGAATTAGAGGCTTGTCTAGAAACTATGAACCTCCTCCTTCAATTCGCCAAATGCTGGGTTTATAAAACGTGCAACCATGCCGGCCTTATGTCACATATTTCACAAATAGATGTCACCTCAACATTCTATATATCATGAAGTATATGACGCTTAGCAAAAAGCATTCAATTATCTATGGGGATCTTATTTTTTCATTATCTAAGGATATGGTTTTATACTTATTAAGTAAGTAAGATTATTAAAAGTTCTTTTTAAAAAACCTTTAAGATCAATTTTTAACTTAATTCAAGGAATGAATAATTTTGATCTATATTAAATTTTATTGTAAATAAGTTACAAGCATACTGTCACTGAACTGTTATGTAAGCAGTCTTTTTGGATACAAAAGAATGTCTTCTGATATATAATCAAGTATTCTTCTAATGTCATGTGGAAAATTAACATCATAAATTAAATCTACAGCTTAACACATGTAAGCCATAGGATGTAATTGAGAACCAAAGAGATTTTTCCCCTTTGGTTAGTGTTATTCCCAGAAAGTACAGTAAATTGCCTGTATCTATATATTCAAGTAGTTCCATGATCTCTTATTAAATAATGAATATATTGTCTTAATAATGAATAATTTGGGATTTGGTTTCAGTATGAAATAACCTACCATTGGATTTATGTCTTGATACATGTAACAGTACTTGAATTTCTATCAGTCAGATATCATATCCTTGTATGTTAGTAAACATATTACTAGTATGCATAACCTTAACATGACAAACTATTTTAGATAAAAATGAGCTATTATATTGCCAAAAGCTTAACAGATTCTAGAAAAATGGAAAACATTTTTTAGTGAATTTTCTAGTAAAGTTGCTTCTATATTTTCTTTACTGATAAATGTAATATGATTTCTACATGTAATATTCAAATGTATGCAAATATTTTGAAGCCACCTCTTACATCACTGTCCAAGTGGCCCTCAGCAAAAGAACTAATGGAGAGTAAAAATCAGACCTTTGTTACATAACTGAAAAATCATTAACTCCATTTGTTAATGAGAAATCTGTACCTTCAAATTGTGTCGTTTTAGATAAAATCTCCTGCGTAAGTTATTATTTTCCTATGTACATGTGAGCCCTTAGTTTGAGCATTGGATTGTTGGTCCAATTTGGAAAATCATTTCAGGTCTTTAATTTGCACTGATGGGTCTAATTTCCATGAGGTTAAACCTCATTATACAGTAGTTATTTACTACATTGATCATTTTAATGCCGTTTACTATGTCTGTCTGAAAATTACATGACTCTTTTGTGTTTCTCTATTATAAAAGCCAACAAATCAAGGGGCCAATTACAAATTATGTTGTTGTCACTTCATGAATTTAATCAACTTAAAAGAGAATGAAGTTGCTTGATAAAATATTTCAGTACAAATTGTATGATATAACAGAAAATATTTGGAAAATTTACCTCACCACTATTTTTTCTAAAGAAAGCATAAACAGCAGGTCTGCAAACATCAACATTCTAACTTACTTTATTTTTGAAAAACTTAGCTAATATTAGGGACATTTTTCTCAAAGGAAAACAATACAGTGCCTGGTTGATGAACTTGTGATAACAAACGCATTATGAGGAAATAATGCCTGCATAGCATTTGGCATTTTTCAAAGCAATCTTATCTAAACACCCAACTGACCCTCAAAGTAACCCATGGGGATAAAGGAGAAGGGGAATTAAAAAGGAAAACTGGGCAAGAAAGTTTGTGAGGCTCTGCCAGAGGCTTCTGAAGTTGGAGCTATCTGTAAGTCAGTGCTTTGGCAAGCTCCAGCCTTTTAAATGGCCTTGCAGAGACCATGAAGGATTTGTAATGGAGCTAGCTGAAGTGTTGTTATTACTCTCCAGGACTCTCTACATCACTGTGATGATTGCTGAATAATTTTCGCTTCTCACTAGGCCCACAGTAGTATGCGTTGGTCCATCTCCAAGTCTTTAGGCTTAGGATACTAGAGAGAGAGAGATGAATTTATTCACACTTGGCATTTCACCATCTGTTCTTGTACTTCTTGGAGTAGTCTGTCCATAATGACAAACTTCTCCATAAAAAACTACATCTTTTGCCAATGATTTCCTTCTTAACCTCAGAACAATTTCTTGGGACAAGATCTTGAGCAATGTTTACACAATTTATACTATAAATGAGGTATGGATATTAGCATTACCTATAAAAATATTGTTAAATATTGAATCTTCTTTTCAATAATTATGAAAGAAGTAGCATATACATAGTAATAATTCCAGAATTTATATACTAAACAGAAAGAATGCTTTGGCTTCATAATAGCAGTGCATTATACTTTATATTTTCAAAATTGGTTTGCTGTCTCTGAAACAATTTATTCTTTAAAGTATTAATATTTATTCTACATATATGAAGTTTCTATACAATGTGCATCATACCAGAGTAAAAAACATATTCTAAATCAATGTACTGACTATAACTTACTACAGTATATGAATTAAGCATTAAGAATACAGCACTTACCTCTCTCTTGAACTTTTCTCTGAGCTCTGAATTTCCTTGATTTAACTTTTGAAATAACATTAAAAAAAGTATCTCTTGATGGAATTTGAAAAATACTCTGACCCCTGTTGTTGAAATAGGAAAGGCTGAAAGAAACTGAGGATAAGGGCAATCCTGTAGGAGGACCAACAGTCTCAATTAATCTGGACCCCAGAGGTCTCTCAAAAACTGAACCACCAAACAGACACAATACACCAGCTGATACGAGGCCCCGAACACACATACAGTAGAGGACTTCCGGGTTTGTGTTCATTCAGAGATGATGCACCTAACCCTCAAGAGACTGGAGGCCCCAGGGAGTTTAGAGGTCAGGAGGGGTAGGGATGGGGGCATCCACATGGAGATAGGGGGTGGGAAGGAGGTGGGGACATGGAACAGTTGGAGGGTGGATGGGAGGGGAATGGAATATGGAGTGAAAAAAATAAATTAATAAAAAAAATAAATTAGACCCAGAAATCAATCATCTACTCTTTGTAAATATTGGCATGGGTAAACAAGAGCTCACTGTTTATTGAAGCTGCACTGATAGGGATAAATTTTATATAAATGTAATTGTTAGCTATTTGGGTTGACATCAAATGATAAGCATGAATGGGCTAGAAATATGATGGACAAAATTAGGACACAGAACAGATTGTCCTTTAAGGTGGAATTCGCCATTGTTCACATCTATACTGAAAACTTTATCCCATGTATTTTCACAGATGGGAAAATTTAGGTTTAGAAAGGTTAAGGAACTTTTCAAATTGGTGGTAGAGTACACCATAAGCCTTGAAAATTAAGTTTGGCTTTTACTTAGACAGAGTCATTTTTATCATGCTTTAAACTTGATGATAACAATAGATGACTTCATGCAACTCCCACATTGTTCTCAATGCCTAGGTCTTTATTCAGGGTTAATCCTCCATTGCCTTATCATTATGGTAGAGTAAATCTTTTCCCATTACTTTCAAACAAATGTAGAAATGTTTAAAGGATCATATTCTGTCTTCAGAGAATGCAGTATTTCAGAAATCAAAACTATGAAATAATATCTACAACTTATATTTTATAGAACAATTAATTTTAGTTTGAGCTATTCACACAAAAGTACAGGCAACTTCTTTTAATAGATTAATTTAAAAACCAATTGTCACAAACTCCTCATCTCACTGTATTTAGGGCAAATTCATGTTTAGAATAACCCTATATGTGTTTAAGATTGAACTACTATTATTCATAAACATAAATGACTTTCTTACTTTCTGGTGATGTGGTCACGGATTACTATCTCAACCTTTTTTTGTGTAATTTCCATCTTCCGCCATTTCTCATCCTCTCTCTCTCTTATTTATTACTTTCTTTCTTTTGTGTTTATATCAAACTAGAAAATACTCATATAAGTGACCTATTAGTGTTGAAATGAATACAATCAAAGAATTACTTGGGTTAAATAACCTAAGCAGATGCGTCTGCCCTTTAAAAACAAGAATCAGATCTTTTCCGGGAAGTATAAATATATCTTGAAATAAAATATCTCATTATAAACTTTATCAAAGTTAATATACTATAACAATTAACAATTAAACTGAGTAATCCTTCATTGCAGTGGAGGCAAAATGTATTCATTATATATGTTCATTTTTCCTATTCCTTTCATGATGGCATTCATGAACACTTTCTGAATTTGCAGGTATTTTTTCTTCTTTTTTGTTCTTAGCATGAAAAAGAAATAAAGCCTGAAGCACCCAAGCTTTCTTTGTTTAAATAATAAAAGTAAATTCAAAAAGGGTAGTGATGCTTAACAGGGAAATTATACTAAGGTTGGTACTGATACATTATTTATTGGATATTTTATTTACATTTCAAATGTTATCCCCTTTCCCAGTTTCCCCTCCACAAACCCCCTATCCCATCTCCCCTTTGTCCTACTTAGATGAAGGTGCTCTCCCACCCACCCACTCTGCCTCACTGCCCTAGCGTACCCCTAAACTGGGCATTGAGCCTATACACAGGTTCCCAGGCCTCCCCTCCTATTGATTCTAGATAAGGCTATCCTCTGCTACATATGCAGCTGGAGCCATGGGTCCCTCCATGTGTACTCTTTGGTTGTTGGTTTAGTCCCTGGGAGCTCTGGGGGCTCTGTTTGGTTGATATTGTTGTTGTTCTTATGGGGTTTATACCTTTACAGAGTCAGGATTTTATAAAAAAGCCCCAGGAGTATGTTCAGTTCAAATGAATCTCTGTAATTTCATTCTACTTGCCAACCTACTTGCTTTCAAGAAATACATGATTAAGGGTAAATTGATCAAAATATAAAGACATATATGTGTATATGTATATATGATACTAAATATGATAATACGGTATATGTATAAATAATATTAGATATTAAATAAAACTTCTAGTGTGACCCCACTCAGAAACTTTTATTGATGTGTACAGTTTGATTCTAAGACATATTACATGTTTCATGTTCTATTCGCATTGTAAATTATTATGGGTTGATAGGAATTCATAATGTTTTTGTTATAACATTATAGACATGGAAATTTTCCATAATATCCAAGCACTATTCACATTATAGTATAGAAACAACTGTCACTATTTTCTAATTTAGTGAAAAATATGTAGTATTTCTAACTGATTTCGTATCTTCCCAATGTGAAGAAAACCTAGTACCTACAATGTCATGACTCTTGTAATCAGTGGTTATTGAGACATCGTAGATCACTAAGTTTCAACATTCCCCCTAATATCCTATGTCTAATGCTCATTACATTACTTCCTATAAATGATTCATTCATTATGCGCCTAAGTATAATAGATTTTAGAGAATCTCTGAGGATGTAGCCATGTTCCGTTGCCATGCTTCAATAAACAAATGGTTTGGGAAAATTGTAAAAACATTTTATTATGATGCTAAATGTATTTGAAAATTATATAATAAAAACATAGAGTATAAAGTATTCTCTAATCATATGCCTTCACTTAAATATTCCTAAAATGTATTGTGTAATTATGACAGTCTCTCTGATTTACTTTACCACCAATAGCAGAGAAAAAAGAAACGAAGGCTCATGAGTGAAACAAACAGAGTTGTCCCATTAGCAAGTGCCACACACCACTGTTACTTGGCATATTTACAATCTATCTAGGAATCCTGATTCTCAAATAAGTCAAAATATAACAGAAGCAAGCAAGCAAGCAAGCAAACAAACAGAAGCTCATGGAAATAACTATAGAAATATCTATTCAGCCACAGGATGAGTCTGTAAACTGTCTGCTACATGGAAGTGCCAGTGGAAGAGATAGGAGAAAATCCTGGGCACCAGTGACTTGGAGCACACAGGATAAATGAATCTTGTCTTGCATGCTGTACTAAGTAGAATGCATCAATCTACTTGCAGGCAGACACCCAAGTTTCCCTTGTAATTGGACGCAAAATATGAATAACTAGTCACATCCTGATTCACACTGGGTCCAGGCAGAGGTAGAGATAACAAATCAAGTCACCAGCGCCATATGGCATATTAAGGACACAATCCAGCTGGCCAGGCTTATCCCTACTACGCTGGCTTCTAGAACCAGAACTCAGCTCCAGGGCTTCTGAGATCCTGTGAGTAATGGACTTGGATCTACTCAGAGTTTTAGGTTAACCAAAAGCAAACGTATAAGCTTGCATTGGAGGAATTCTGTACAAAACACTAAAGTAATTTGATTAGAAAAGGGGGTACAGGTTTTACTTATCAACATGTGAATGTCTATGGGATATCTGTGTGTACTGTATGTGTCTGTGTGTGTGTGTGGGGGGGGGGGGAATGGCCCGTCGTGTGTGGACATACAGACACTAAAGGAGGATGAAAGGTGCCGTGCTCTATCACTTTCTGCAAGATCCTTCTGTGTCTGGAGCCAAGCTGACATCCAGCAATTCTCAGTGATCCTCTTGTCTCTACCATCAATAGTCTTGCACTATAGGTTCAAGGGTAGCCACATCTGGTTTTGTTTTGTGTTTCTTTTTCAATCAATTCTAGGGATACAATCTCAGATCCCACGCTTTTCTGTGAAGGTCTCATATACACTGAATTGTCTCTCCTCTTTCCCCTAATTTTTCTTTGTTATCTAGATAGAACTCAAAAATTAAGTGACCTAGTGTAAAAGTATAGATTAGTAGAATGATTAATTACAATTGCTTTAAAATAGAAACAAATTCTATATATGCTAATCTAACAGCCATGTACCAACTCTGAGAAAACAGAAGCTGTGTGAAGAGCCACCACATTCTGTTAACATCACTATATATGACATACAAAGAAAATGGACAAGAAATACTGAGCTAAGCAAGGCAGAAGGAGACAGATGTTAATTTCTACCCGAAACAAATAACTTGGCTTTCGAAGGCAGATTCATTTCATAGCACTTCAACATAAAATATGTCACAGATGATTGCACACTTCATTTAAAATCAGCACCGAAGAAAAGGAGAAAAACAATGAATTCACAACCTGACAGGAAAGGAAGAGCAGAGAGGACAAAGCAAAGCTGTTGTTCAGAAATTACAGTTAAGGCAAGGCACCCACCATTGGAAATTGATTATATGCCCTGGGTTGCTTCAGATATTAAAACGTGTTTTCCTTCCTCCAAGGATGAAAGGTAGATGATCACATGACAGTTTCTGACAGTCTGTGAAACTAAATAAGGAAATGCTTCTCTGCAGCTGTTTTCCATTGAGAATGAATTGAAGAGTACAGGATTGAGGATATCAATATAGAGTTAAAGGTGTGAATGTACCCTTTTAATGTGGGACCTCTGACTTCAAGTTTCTGAAAAAAGAAAAGAAAAGAAAATTCTTTTACTGGGTTTGGCATTTATTCTGTGAGAGGGCACCAACACTCTAAAAAAATGCATATCACTTTGTGCCATTTAAGTAGGCTTTAATCCACAGGCACTTTGAAATTATTTAATATCTCAGGATGCACCAACAGAATATAGAAATTCATATGTAAATAATTAAATTCCTTTTTATGCATATTTGTATGTGACAGTAGGGTAAAATGTGAAGAATAGATATCAATAGGATTGGCAAGTTACTATGGCCATGTACAACTCTTCCCATATAAGAAAAGTGATGTAATAAATAAATGCTATCAAGGACATGGATATTTGTAAATAATGCCATTAATGGTAGAATGTCATTTTGCATCTTAGTATTGCATTGTATGTATTCTCTACATTTCTGAAGGGAACATATTTACACTGTAGGTAGAGATATAAATTAATAAGGATGCCTTAGAAGACTGTATAGGAATCCTTCATGTAACTTAAATTAAAACTATAAATGATCCATATATTATCTTTACATTTCTGAGTATATAACCAGAAAATGGAAATAAATCACCATGGGAAGAGACATATTCACTTTCATGGATATATCAGAACTGCTCAAATTACCAAGCAGTACAAACAACTTAAGTATTCATCACTTTAAAAGTGGATAGAGAAAATGTAGAACATCCATACAATACAATGCAATAATAAGATAAAAAATGGCATTCCACCATTAATGATATTACATACAAAACAGAAGTTTTTATTTAAAAAAAAAAAGAAAGTGAAAAAAGTTTTAAATACAACACGATTTCAATTGTTTGCCCATTCTAAAAAAGTGTTACCTCTTATAAACTGAGAGGGAATGGTTGTTATAAAATCTAGGGAGAACTGGGAGAAGAAAGGCAATGAGAATGGCTCATCAATGATTACAAAGGTAGAGTTAAAATCAGCAGGATATCTGGTGTTATTGCACCTCGTAGTGATGACACAGTAAGTACTCCAAAGTAAACATGAAAAACGTCACCATAAACATGTGGTCAATGTAATTTAAAAATTGATTTCTAATACATGAATTGTATATTACATGTTACTCCTTAACTAGATCACAGTGTATCTGTGAAAAACAGACTCAATTTAAGCTTTAAAACACAGTGGAGAAGGAAAAGTGAAGGAGAAAAATGGAATGAGAGCATTTCATATATGCAATAATTTATATGGAAAGCAATTTTATGTGGAAAGCAATTTTCACTGCTGTCATCAGATATATTAAAAAGAGAAATAATAAAATTAATTTAATGAAAATATGTTTTGCATAATCAGAGGCATATTTTCAGTACTTGAGATTTTAATTCAACTTAAAAGGTTAGCAATGAAGATGTATTTGTGATTTTTTTTCCTATAATGTTACAGATCAACATTTTGGTGACATTCATTTTCATTTGCTTAGTAATTCAGAGGTATCCTAAAATATTTCTGAATTGGCTATAGACTAGATAGAATCAATAAAAGCAGAAGGCTACATTGGAATATTTATGAAAATAAAACTGAAAATTGGAAAATTTTCTATTTTTAAGTATAATCACATATTGGAGTGCAAAATTATTATGACAAACCTGATGTGAAGTGGGAAAGTGAATACATCATGGTAATGCCTTATCTCTTTCCTCCTTAAAAATTAAGCAAACTTAACAAGTAATTCATCCTTTGAAGAATGGCTCACTAAATCAAGAGTGTCAAAACAGAGATACTAAATATGTAATGCATTCACTACATGTTGATTGTATCTCATTTACAATCAGTAGGAAATATATATTCAAGCTAATCTATAATAGGTCTAAAATTCATAGTCAGTGAATTGGCATTATTTAAAAATTTTTACAAGCAGGAAGATGTTAAGATTTATTCTTTTAATGTGCCTAGTCTTATTGCAATCTGATTTTCCCAGGCTAGTTGATACCCATGGGAGACTTCCCCTTTTCTTAAGAGAGAAGAGAAGGTTGGGGATGGAAGTAGAAAGGAAGGACTGAGAAGAAAGGAGACAAGAAAAACTATGGTTGGAATGTAAAGTAAATAAGTTAGTTAATTAAAATATCTATTGTTTTAAAGGTTCATTTATACAACAGAGTATTACTCAGTTGTTAAAAATAATACAAGGATGTTATGAAATTTGCAAGCAAATGAATGGAACTAGAAAACATCACCTTGATCAAGGTAACCCTGCAGAAAGGCAAATTGTTTATAAGTGGATATTATCTGTAAAATAACAGAAAATTGATGCTACAATCCACAGACTCAAGATGTCCAAGTAACAAGGAAGGCTCAATGGTAGGATGCATGGATCTATCTGGGAAGGGAAATTACAACAGACATTTCTGGTGACTGGGGGTGGGTTGGAACAAGAACATAGGAGAACAGGTGGAGAGAGGATGGAGAGAGATTACTGAAAGAGAGAGCTGGAATTGAAGGCAATCTGGGCCCAAGGTAGAAACCTAATCCAATGGAAACTTGGAGGAATCAATTAAGGTGAGCCTAGCTAAAACTCCTAGTAATGGAGGATTCAGAGTCTGCACTGCCCATCTCTTATAATTAGGCAAGCATTATAATGGAGGGCTTGAGACACCAGCCCGGATACAAAACCTTCGACTTACAATTTATCCTGCCACCATGATGCATGGGGTACAGGTGACACAGGAACTGTTAGAGCAGCTAACTAAAGACTGGTCTAGCTTAAGACCCATGCCATAAGAGAAAGCCACACCTGACTCTTGACATGGCCTAGAGGACCAGATGCCTGAGGCTGAATGTCTCAGAGGCTTAAATGATAGAACCAAAAACACCCTGAAAAAAAAATGACAATAAACTGATGGCTAATATTATTCTGCTATATTCATAGATTGATGCCTAACCCAATTTTCATCAGAGACACTTCATCCAGCAACTAATGGAAATAGATATAGAGACACACAGCCAAATATTAGACAATGTGGGGGAATGAAGGATTATAGGAGCCAGTGAGGTCAAGGACACAAGAAAACCTGCAGTCACCTAGCTTAAGTTCATAGGGACTCAAGGAGACTGAAACAATCAGAGCTTGCATGGGTCTAATTTAGAACCCCTGTATACATGTTATAGTTGTATACCTGCGTGTTCTGTGGGGCTCCTGAAAGAGGGAACACAGGGGCTGCTTTTCAAACTTGTGCCTGATTCGGGGGTCCTGTTCTCCTACTGGGTTGCCTTCTCCAGGCTAAGTAATGAAGAAAGGTGCCTAATCTTACTGAATTTGGTATTCTGTGTTTGGTTGGAATTTCTTGGAGTCCTGCCTCTTTCTGGAGGGAAACATAGGAGTCAGTGAGGGCAGAGGAAGTGAAAGGTGGTAACAGAAGAGTTGGTAGAGAAGATGTAGGGAGGGGAACCTGTGGTTGGGATGTAAAATATGTGACATTATGTTCATTTTAAGGAACAAAGAAAGTCCTGTTGGTATATTTACTAGCGTCCTCCTTGTTTAGGTCATGCTGGGGCAATCATGTTGGTGACATTTTATTGGTATAGCTTCTGATATTCCTAGGAGAGGCAATCTCATAGTAAATCTTCTAATCCTCTTGCTTTTACCAGTTTTCTGGTCCCACTTCCATATTTCCCTATCTTTACGGGCTGAAGTGATTCACAGATGTATCCACTGGGAATGGGTCTCTTGCTAAGAAAGTTTGATGAGGAGGGATGAAAACTAAACTTATCTGGGGTACGAGGATAAATGTTTATAAGTTGTTGTAAATGTTATGATAGTTTAATAATGCTATCTGGGGGGGGGAGATTTATTTGACTTATACTTCCACATTGCTGCTAATCATCAAAGAACCCGGGATAGGAAATCAAAAAGGGCCAGACATAGAGTTAGGAGCTGATGCAGAGGCCATGAAGGTATGCTGCTTACTGGCTTGCTTCCCCTGTTTGAACCCATGACTCCCGGTCCAGGGATGGTACCACCAACAAAGGGCTTCCCCCAGTGATCACTAATTAAGAAAATTCCTTACAGCTGGATCTCATGAAGGCATTTCTTCAATGAGGGTTTCTTCCTCTCTTATGACACTAAAGCAGCCAGTATAACTCCCAATAAATTCTTCTATAGTAATGCTGTATTTAAAGACACATTTTTGAAATTCTATGTGTTTTACAGTAACAACTCTTTTGCAATTGACTTGTGTTCTTTTCCATTCCTCTCTTGTTCTCTTTCTCTCTGTATGTCTCTGTGTCTGTCTCCTTGTGTCTCTGTATGGTTCTCTGTCTCTCTGTATGTGCAGTGTGCAGAAGTATAATCATGTGGGTTGGTACATGTTTGTGTATGTGTAGAAGCCAGATTCGCCTTTGGTATCATTCCTCAGGAACTGCACACTTGGTTTTGTGGGACGGAGTCTGTCAGTAGTCTGAGTTTGCTGGTCATGGTTGGTATTCATGTCAGTGAACTTCGGGGATCTGCCTGTCCCTCTCTCCCCAGTGTCTTTGGAACTGTAGGAATGCTCAACATTTTTACAAGAGTTCTGAGTACTGGCTCCAGGATTTCATGTTTGTACTGCAAACACTTGACTAAGTAATTTCCCCATCCCAGGACCATTACCTTTTATTATTTTGTGTACACTTAGATTTAATTTTTTTACCTTTTACAGTCCCCAAATATGTTTCATGTCGATCTATGTACAGGAATGAATAAAGCACAGTATCACAGCCCATTCTCATGTGGTGCAGAAACCTATTGGTTGTAACAGCCTCAGAGCATCACAGGTCTTAGTGGGACTGAATTTGATTCAAATTGCTTCCATTACATCTGCTGCAGAAAACACCTAGCTGTAGGAATTACTAAACCTGATTTCATGCTGGCATTTAAAAATGTTGCTCGGAGGTCACTCTTCTGCTGATAAACATTGGCTGTGAGACATACACTCAGAGTTTGGGGATTCTAGAGTAGAAAGCTTATTCATTAAATCACTGACAACATTAATTTGGATGAGATTGTCAGCACCTTGGAGAATAGAATCAAATTTTAATAACCTGACAAGGAGACATGGAGGAAGATGTCAACAAGGTAAGCTTTAGTACCGAGGTCAAAGGAAGCTAATTTACTTAAGAGGGAAAGCAAACTGCATAAAGTCGAGAAAAAATATTGGCAAAGATAAAGCAAATATGCATATATAAATAGAGTAGGATGTGTGGCTCAAAATATTTTACAGGTAAACAAGAGACAATTTCTGGATTTAACATATACAAAATGAATCCTTGTTATTCTTAATCTATTTAAATGTAAGCCTCAGTGACAGAATCATCCATCCTTTCATCTATTTTCCTCCTTCATGGTAATATGCTGACTTTTAGTAAGCAAATATTTAATGAGCATAAGCAACTGTTTTCCTTTCTGCAAAAGGGTTGCCGAAATGAAATGTGTGAAATATAAAACCCATTCTCCCTCTTTTTTTTTGTTTTTTGTTTGTTTGTTTGTTTGTTTTTTGTTTTTTTCGAGACAGGGTTTCTCTGTATAGCCCTGGCTGTCCTGGAACTCACTCTGTAGACGAGGCTGGCCTCGAACTCAGAAATCCACCTGCCTCTGTCTCCCAAGTGCTGGGATTAAAGGCGTGTGCCACCACACCCATCCTAGAACCCATTCTCTTGATCTCCAGATATTTCATATCTTTTTAATTTTGCTCTTCTATCATCAAAAATCTATCTGAAATATTTCTTAAGAAAAAATATATACTTACACATTTAAAGTATACTGACCAAACAATAATATATAGCAGTGTTTGAAATAAGATACATTATTGTACCTTGGTAAGAATTTACTGATAGGTCTTAAATTTACCTCAGGAACTATTGTTAGTAGTGGGAGTTTAGATATGAAAGAATTTAGCCCATTACATGGCATTAGCCTGTCCTCCTCTTGTATTGGATTACTAGACAAGTGTTAACTCTTTCTCATCCAAAGTTTTAAATACTTTGCTTGATTTCTATTTTGAAAATAATACATGAATGAAATAAGAAACTTAAAGTAGATCACAGACCTTTTGGAATATATACATATTTCATATATATATATATGAAATATGTATATATTTTGGAATATATAATGTTTATTTTATTATACATTATGTCATATATATATGAAAAGAGTTTTGAAAATGATGATAAATGCATTAGAGTAGATGGTAAAAGATTTTTTTTCTTCCCTGTTTATTATTTGCTTTTTACCCCATGCTTGTTTCTGTTTTGAGGCAGGATGTCTCTATATAGGCCTTCCTATCCTATAACTTACATTGTAGATGATGCTGGCCTTGAACTCAAAGATTTCCATCTGTCTTTTCCTCCTAAGTACTGGGCTTAAAGGCATAAGCCACCACACTCTATCAGATATTGCAAACATTTTATCCCTACTTCCTTGATACGGTAATAAGTTTTGTTATGATTCATGATTTACAAACTGTGAGAAAAGCAATGTAAAGTCTGTCTACTCATCTTTTACCTAAGGAAAAGACTAAGCTAGAAAAACATAGACATCTCAACATTAAACCATGTCATATACCCTATATGAGAATTACTAAATGAACTCTACTAGATATTCAATCACCATCCCAAGAGATGACACTATGAATTGATTAGGCAATAATCGGATTGGCTTAAATTTCACAAATAATAATAAGGACTAAATATCTAGTAGTCTAGATATCTAAGCAGTAGTTCTCAACCTGTGTGTTGCTATTGAGGATTAAATGACCCTTTTCACAGGGGTTGCATATCAGATATGCTCTATAGAATATTTATATTATAAATCATAATTGTAGCAAAATCATAGCTATGAAGTAGCCACAGAGGGGTCACCAAAACATGAAGAGGAACTATATCACATGGTCACAGAATTAGGAAAACTGGAAATCACTGTTCTATAGGTAACCATGCATAATTATCTCAATTTCTGTTCCCATTGATAGTGTTGACACTTTACGGAAGATGTGATAGATAACTTGACTAGGTATAGAATTACCAGGCTTATCACATGAAAAAAAAAAAAAAAAAAAACCCTAAAAGCTATAAAATTGAGTTTGAATTTCAGGCATGTAATGATATTTTTAAATTTGATTTTATTCTTTTCATTTGTGTGGCTTACATGTTTGTCTCTTTAGATATACACAGAGACAAGAAGAGAACATCTGATCTTCTGGCAGAGCTGCAGGTGACAGTGAGTCATACAACATTGTTGTTGGCAAACTCAGGTCCTCTGTAAGAGCAGCAGTTGTTCTTCTCTACTCTCTGGGATCTGTTCAGGCCCCAGGTTTTTAATGTAGTGATAATTCTTTATTTATTGCAGGCTTACATGAAATAATAAACTATTAATTAGCAGAAATAAAGTCCTGTATTTGTTTAACAACTCAATTATAATGGCTAAGTTCCTAAATCTGTTAGCATGATTTGAAATCACTTTCACCCTTACAGCTGTCAGCTTTCATTGTAGAGCCCGAAAACAGCAATTTAGTTGTTTCTTCACGGGGTCATGTCACAGGACCCAACCCTGCATCTCTGGGTTTAATGTATTTCCTAACCTAGTGATGCAAACTATTGCCACAGTTTCTGCTTGTGTTTTAAGGAACCAACAGATTAATTCATGCCAAAGACATGAAGAATGCAGTCATATATGACACTTTGTTTCTGCTAGTTATTCCAACTACATTCAGAACCACATTTCTTTACACAATGTGTATTTTACATATCTCTCAGTTACTCCTACCCAATTCTGGACTAGTGATTTTTTTTCTTTGCTGGTTTGTTTTCCTTTTGTGTATGTGTTTGTTTGTTTGCTTTATTTTTTCAAACAGCTATTATATAAAGAAATTTTCCTGAACGAGAAAGCATTTCATGTCAACATAAAACTTTACTTTGGTGAGATAAAATGGCACAAAATGCACTTGCACAAATTATCTCATTATACATTTTGAAGTTAGTACCAAAAAGAATTTGAAATATAGCTCAGTTGTTCCCTTTATAGTAATCTGGTATCTTGTAATATTAATCATAAGTAAAAATGATTTCTGAACAAAAGGTACATGTTTAGAGTGTCAGGAAAACTAAATGAAGAATATTTTTCTTGGGGAATTATTATTTTTGTAACACTGAAAGTTAAAATAAATAACTCAAGTTTTTCATGAAGCAATATGAAATACACTAAGAAAAACTGACCATTTCTGATGGTCTCTTTATTATAAGATATCACTATGGCTTTAAGAAGTTATCATGAAACCAGATTAAAATAATAGGTATACATAATAATATAGAAATATAGCACATAAACATAGAAGTATTTTTTAGAGAAGGTTTTATGTAAATCTTTTCTCAAGACAGGATCTTACAAAGTAGTTCAGGCTTATGTCAAACAGGAGACAAACTTTCCACTCAGCCTCCCAAGTGATAGGACTATAGGTATGAGCTACTACAACACAGAAGTGGATGCTCACAGCCAGCTATTGGATGGAACAACGGGCCCCCAGTGGAGGAGCTAGAGAAAGTACCCAAGGA
>NC_034598.1:74008479-74028479 GCF_900095145.1 Mus pahari
GGCCATCATTGGGAAGAGAGGCCCCTTGGTCTTGTAAACTTTATATGACTCAGCACAGGGGAAGGCCAGGGCCAAGAAGTGGGAGTGGGTGTGTGGAGTGCAGTGAAGCTTAAAGTGGGTTGCTGATATTCCAGAACTTGACTTAGAGACAATTGTGAATAACCATGTATGTCCTTGGAATCAAACTTGGGTCATCTGTAGAAGAAGAGAATCCATCTTTTCATCCCTGAGTATTTTTTAAAAATTACAAAAACAAAATAAGGGACAGATTTCCTGGCATATCACTGCAATAAAAACAAACATAGTATAACTACCTGGAAAGATACCATGGAAGTAGTGTGCCTGGAAATGTTTTTTTTGTAAATAAGAAATTCCATGCGCTGAGAGGGAAGAATGGCACTTGCTAAGTATTAAATAAATAACTATTGCCACTACCGCATCCCCAACCCCTTTCCCATCCCCACCCCCTAGGTCCTGTCACTGTGCTGAGTTTCCAGGCTGCCAGTAGTGAACCTCCATCTGATCCACAGCCTCCATGATCATTGCTTTACATTACTACTATCTGCCATTTCTTCATTTCCTGTTGTCCCAGGCAGGCCAAGCACAGAGCACTATAGACGATAGTATACTCTGCCTCTAGCTTCATTCAGTGTTTAAATTAAAGATATGCATTACCGAAACAAGTCAAATGTGGCTATTTCTGAAAGGATGAACTTTGAAGTTGGTACCTATTTAATGGAGACATCAGGTCACATTTAATAAAAACAATCGAAACTGAAAATCAGAAACCATATTTTTCAAAATTATTTTTAAATTAGTTATTTTAGATTTTAAGATTATAATATAATTACATCATACCCCTCTTCCCTTTTCTCCCTCCACACTCTCCCATATAGGCAACCTTTCTATTTTTCAAATTTGTGGCCTTTTCCCCCATTACCACAGAAGAACAAGCTGCTGTTCCTACTGTATACTATAGCACAGGTTGACCTCGAAGTCAATAGATAGGATGACCTTGATCTTCTTATTTCCCTGCTTCTATGTGGAGAACAATGTCATAGCACAGAGCCTCCACCACCATGACTGGTTTATGCAGAGCTGAGAATAAAACTCACAGTGTGGCACATACTAAGTAGACAAACCTTCAACTAAGCTACATTCCTATCTCTCATGTTTTTTGTTTTAAAAGCAAATCATTTTTTTCATTACCTATCTAGTTGTGAATTTTTGTGAAAACTAAGACACTGAAAACTTGTTTGTTTGGCCTGGGTCTTTGAAGATCAATTGCATAACTGATTTGATTAGGAATAACCAGAAAACCCAGGGTCAAGATCTTTAAACCTATTTGACGTTGTATTTCCTCAAAGTTCAGGATGAGTTAAAATAGGGACCATAATACAAGCTTTCACAGAAAAAGCATTTATACCCTGTAGCTTCCCCAGCATTCACTTGCTTGAATAAATATCCTAAATGAATTTACCATAAAGCAAAATATTGCATTTGCTCAAATAAATACATGTTCAAATGTGCAGAGCTGCAGATGGCTACAGCTCTTAGAGAAATAAATAAGGCTCAGCCTGGAATAAATGTAAGGCATTGAAAGAAACATAAAACAGTTTTACAGAACATGATAAAATGAATGCTACCATTTAAAACTGATTGACAGGTAATGAAGTATAAAATCTGTATTAGAATGGGAATGACACAGAGGAAGAATAGCACACGGCCTTATTGATATAGTTTCAGGGTTCAGAATAGGGAAAGTTTCCAAACCCCCAGTTCACAAAAAAATTAAGCAAATTAACAGCTGATGGAAAAGCAATAGCCATGATTGAATTAATCAGTATAGGAGACATAGAAGTGAGAGAGAATGTAACTGTGAGGTATTAGAATAATTTCCTCTTCAAATCAAACTGGGTGGCAGATGGAAATGAGATGTTCTCTGAATGTATGTGTGTTTAGCTATACATCCGTATGTTTTTAGATATTTCTTCATCAACAGAGGATTCAAATATATGTGGGAAGTGCAGTTTGTATCTTTGCCATCAGCATACCCATGCTGACCTTTGAATGCTAGTTTATAATTTACCAGTTGGAATAGTGTAACCATCACTAATAAAATCAGTTTTATTGCTGGTTTTGCTATAATCATTCTGCATTATATTTGATCTTCCTCACTGTACTGGCTAGTTTTGTATCAACTTGACACAGCTGGAGTTATCACACAGAAAGGAGCTTCAGTTGGTGAAATGCCTCCATGAGATCCCATTGTAAGGCATTTTCTCAATTAGCAATCAAGAGGGGAGGTCCCCTTATGGGTGGTGCTATCTCTGGGCTGGTGGTCTTGGGTTCTATAAGATAGCAGGCTGAGCAAACCAGGGGAGGCAAGCCAGTAAAGAACATCCCTCCATGGCCTCTGCATCAGCTCCTGCTTTCTGACCTGCTTGAGTACCAGTCCTGCATCCTTTGGTGATCAACAGCAGTATGGAAATGTAAGCCGAATAAACCCTTTCCTCCCCAACTTGCTACTTGGTCATGATGTTTGTGCAGGAATAGGAACCCTGAATAAGACACTCACTGACAAAAAGAAGAAAAAAAAAATAGTACCTCACTTTAATTCATTGTCCCCATATAAATAATCTATCAGGAAAAAATACTAAAGCAGAATAATACCATTTATAGAAAAATTGATCTAAGCAATAAAACTGCACTGAAGGCTTACATTTAAAATATAAAAAGCTGAACTGATTTTATATGTGAAAGCAACATTTATAAAATTGGTGGAATATAGCCGTGCACAACAAGCTTCTGTATATCACAAAACCCTGTGTAACATTGATAATGTATTACCAGATGTTTCTATGGACTGAATATCTGTGTCCTTCCAACGTCATGTGTTAAAACCTCAGCCCTAATATAATAGTATTAGGAGGTTAAAGTGTTTGGAAGTGAATACATTATGAACATAGACCCCTTCCCTTATAACATGAAAATGATCCTATAAAGGTCAGTATAGAGAACAGAATCTTGGCTTCTGTGTGTGAACATAAATAGATGACACCATCTTAAAATGAAGGAAGGAGCCAACACCAGAAAGCAAAAATATACTGAAGTATTGAGGTTGGACAAAAACACCTCCACAATTGTAAAAAATATTTTTTCTGTTGTTTGTAAATTTTTTTTCTGGTATTTTCTTACAGTAGCCCAAAGAGCAGGTTGTTATTCTAGAAACTATATGCATGAAAAAATGTATAACATTATGGTTGAGCATAATGATATATATTATTGTCTTCAAATTACTGGTGGTAAATCTATAATATGGAGATACTGAGCAAAATTTTCAATTTTCTACAAGTAGATAGTGGATCGTCAAAGTATATCTTATTTCCAAACATGATTTTTAGGCATTGAATAATCATTTTGTTTTTTTCAACAATTGTCTATTCTGTCTATTTGAACTTCTTAGATGAAGCTTATTTCTTGATTTCTGATGTATATTAAATATTTTGGTTGATACCCTACATCAATGGATAAACTATTAACATTGCCTGGTGATTCTTTAAAATACAAAAAAAAAAAAATAGTGCTCAGATTACTGTGATTATTTGAAGGAATGAGAGTGGCTCTCAGATGATTAATAAATATATGAAGATTTATATGCTGAAATACTGGCCCCCAACTGGTGGGACTGTATGGACAGGATTTTGAGGTGTCCTCTTGTTTGAGAACGTATTTTACTATTGGTGAGCTTTGAGAAATCCAAAGCTTCATGGTATTGTTAGTGGGTCATTCTCTGTGTTCTACTTGTAGATCAAGATGTGAATTATGAATTGTACCCACTGTCACATCTTCGTTCCAACATCATTGACATTAACCCTGTATAACCATAAGCTCAATTCAAATGCTTTCTTTTATAAATAGCCTTGATTATCGAATAACTACCTAACAAAAATGTTGGTAGCCAGGATTCTTCTATTTCTGTGACAGGCCTGAACATTTGAGGGGTTGTGGCTTGATGTAATTTGTTTTGTTAGAGGAATATGGAAGACTTTGGGACTTCAGACTAGCAAAACTGATGAATAGTATAAGCGGGATTTAGTGAACCTTACTTGCAGCATTTTTTTAAAAATTTATTTTATTAGATATTTTCTTCATTTATATTTCAAATGCTATACCGAATGTCCCCTATACCCTTCCCTCGCCCTGCTCCCCTACCTACCCACTCCCACTTCTTGGCCCTGGCTGTCCCCTGTATGGGGCATATAAAGTTACTTGTAACGATTTTGATGATAGTAATGTTGAGACCTGAGGAGATAAGGAGACTGTGGAGATCCAGTTGTAAGATTTCAGAAAGGAACAATATTAGCAACTGGGCGCTATAGACCATTTTCATGATGCTTTAGCAAAGAAAAGGGTTGCTTTCTAACCTTATCTAAATTGCCTATGGCAAAATTGAAAAATAATCAATTTTAGTGACCTAGAGTAAAGCCAAACACCACTGGTATAAGTAGTAACAACAACAAACAACAATAATTGTTGCTCCCTCTCGACCAGCAAGGCAGACACAACCACCAGTTCTTCTAACAGCAGTTTATTCAGCAAGCTTCAATCTTCATCTCCCCCGAACCCTAGGGAAGAGCCCAATATATCATTCATGCCGACCAATCACACCAGGCAACGTAGCTTTGCCAAGGTGAGCGAGCTCAGCCAATGATCAGCAGGGATAATAGCAGCAGCCAAATAAGGATTTGTTTATTATAAGAACTCTCTTCCTGTAGGCGCCATGTTGGGGTGCGGCCCCAGGGGCTGTGGCTCCCCACAAATAATAATGCCCTCTGATATCAGACATGTAGCACAGGGTTTAGCATTTGCTTTGCTGGGTTTTAGTTAGTTTGGTCCAGTAGGCCTATGCACCATTCATCAATTTAGGAATGATAATGAAACGTCTGTGTCACTGTATGTTACTTTTGCTTCTTTCATTTATAGAATGTCACAGTTTGCCATGACACAGTGTCAAGGATAACCATCTGGAGAAGTCCCACTAAGGGTCCAATACTGGCGATGTCACAGAAGCCAAAGATCTTGAACTGGACCAATGATTCATTGCAATGAACATTTGCTAGTGAAGATATGTGGACAGAGGGATAGACCATGGGTCGGACTGTGACATACTACATCTTCCATGATGAGATGTTTTCTGTGATTTGTTGGATTTCTTATGTTTGTTTGTGTTTTTCTCTTTATTTGGGGGGCAGGCTGCAAGGATGAAGGGTAGATATGAGGGGAATGGAAGATGAACAGGATTGGGGAACATGAAGATAAACTCACAAAGAATCAATAAAAGGTTAAACAATAGAGAGTTACGGTTGACCTGGGGGAGAGTGAAAGGGGAGGGACAAATGGGGTGGGGGAAGTAAGAGGGAGAACAAGTGAGGAATGCAGGGAAGTACAGTTAAAACCAAGATCCATGAAAGGCATTGTATGGAAACAATACAATGGAATATCTCCATATTCTATTACATCCTAACAATTTTCTAACACTGTAGAAACTCCCTAAATACATACGTATATGAAGGGTATCTAAATAAAATCATCAAATAACTGGGGAAGATGAAACCTCAACTGGATATCTCTTGTCTCAAATAAAGTGTCCAGAACTGGGAATGGGTTACAACTGATCCAGTGATGAGCCACAGGGGTCCTATTGAATCTCCCAGAGAACCCTGGCTATTATCAAGACTATTGGTTTCTCTCCACAAATTGACTGTAAGGCTAGATAGTTCAGAAAGCTGGGGAAAACCAAATACTATTGTTTTGTTCAAGGAACATAGGCATTGTGCTATATTCAAAGATAAGGGCCATGCTCAGCGATCATCAGAGATGTTCCTGCTACAGTGCAGGGAACAAATAAAGAGTCCCACAGCCAGGTATTGTGCAGAGAGTGAGAGAATTTGGGGTCCCCTTGAGGCTCAGGGAACTCTGCAGAAATAATGCAGGAGTCAGAGGGAATGAAGGACAAGGAGACAAAGCCTTCTAAACACAGAACAATCAACACACATATGAACTCACAGACACTATTGCAGTATGCATAGAGTTTGCAAGGATCTGCACCTGAAAGGGGTCCCATTGTTGAGAGAAGTAGTCACATGCCTTCAGCCTTAAACAAGGAGCTATCACCAATGACCACTTACAAATGAAGAATTTTCCCCCCATAGTCTCAATAAGGATAAAAACCCCTTTTAAAGACAGTCCCTATGCCTAGCAATAGAGATGGACAACACGAAATGAACTCAGTGACATCTTTGGAAGTTATTTGCATCAGGTTTTTCCAAGTTATTATTTTTTTATCCTTTTAGGTACTTTGCATATATATTATTTCCAAGTCATTTTAATGGTAATTTGTGGATACAAATGTGTACATCTCTGCATTTATATGCTTTTCTCTGGATCATTTCCTATGGTTTGTTTTGTCCTGTTTCAATTGGTTTGATATTTTTCTTTATCTTATTTTATTTTTTATTATTTTTAAGATTTTTGTTTGTTTTCTAACAAGAAACAGAAAAGGGGTGAATCTTAATGGAAGTTTGTAAGGGGAAACCATACTCAAAATGTATTTTATTAAAAAAATATCTATTTTAAATCTAAGAAAAAAAGGACAGAATTTCTAATTCTTCCTGAAATTGGCTTGTACATATTTCTGCTATTTTCAATATATTCTAAGCTACTCTGATTATACAAAATTATTATATTATTCAACTATGATGTTTTTTGAAGAAGCTTTGGGTCTACCATATCAAATATTCAGGTAAGATTTAACTTCTTTATAAAATAAGAACCTCTGTATCTTTAGTATTCAAATTTGTTTTTGGCTCAAACATGAAATTTATTTTAAAACAACTTTATGCTTACTATCAGTAATTTTATTTCTATGTTATTTACATATTTTAAAACTTGCTACAATATAAAATTTTCTTGGGTATGCAGGATTGTGAGTAAAACTGCTTTTTTTAAAAAAAAAAATCTCACTTAAGATGGACCTCTGATATGCAAAAGAAAATTTGAACATCTTAGAAATTATCATTAATGGCAATCATAATGGAAACTCAAAATTTAATTGAGAATAGTTCCTCAAACTAACTGAAAATACCTTCAAACCCTATCCAGAAAAGTATCCCTTAACAGTAAGAATGAAACAAAGACTAGAAAAAAATAAAGTCCTTACAATGTATTAAAATCATGCAACCAACAATCCTATTTACTTATAATACCTATGATCAACAACAACAATAACGTCACAATGACCTGAAATGTTCAGTGATAGCATGCATACCTACGTGGTAACCAACAGTGCTCTTATTGTATGTATTACCCACACCATGGAGGTGAGGGGGAATCATGCCTGGAACCAGAGACCTGTGAGAGTGCCCAGCAATGCGGAAATCAGGGATTTGGGAAGAATGCACTATGGCCATTTACTAAAACAACAAAATCTCTAACTACATTCTAAATGTTTATCATTATGCTGTACATAGATAAGAGAAGTCCTCATTCCCCGTCAAGAAATTTTTCTGTGCAGCAAATGAAAATATTTAAACAACCAATTAAAATTTAGAGTTGGAAGACCCATTCCCAATGTGTGTGTGTATATATATATATATATATATATATATATATATATATATATATATCCATAACTTCTATACTTAAGGCTTAGCAAGCATTAGGTAAAGGACACAGAAACCTGGAGTTTGCTGTTAAGACTATGATTTCCAGAAATGTGAGAAGCTGCACCTACAGAGTCTCACCAAGGCTTCCAAAATGTTACCTTAACAGAGATAAAGACAATAGACATACTAACATGGAGCAGCAAAATCTCATGACCTCTCAAATCTAGACAAAGAAATACAGACCGCTAAAGTATACTGAGAACAGGAGAAATGGTCTACCTCAGAGAAGAGCACATTAATTGGTGATCCAATAATGGCAGTTCTGGTCTGCAAATATACTCACAAGTAACAGTACACAGAACTAGGCTCTATTTATGACACTTAGGGGTGTTCACATGCATGCATGTGCATGTGTGTATGTATGCATGTTTGTAGATGTATGTGTTTGTATGTGTGTATGTACTAGATACACATACTTAAGTCACAACAATTAAAGAAAGTCACGAATTTGAAAGAGGGGGAGACATAAATGAAAGGGAATGAGGAAATGATGTAATTATACTTTTGAACTGAATAATCTCCTAATTTCAAATCCGTCCATATATATGCAAGCTCAAATTCTAGCTTTTTCAATTTAAATCTACCTCAGCGCCAGCCATTGCCCTCTTTGTCTATGTTTCTTTATCCTCAAATTTAAAAAAAAAAAAAAATGCAGTGCAATTCATTTGTTGTAGGAGTTCAGAAAATATTTCACAAAATGATGCCACAGAGTGCCCAGCATAGTAACTGACATCAGGGAGGCAGTTAATTAATGGAAGTTATGGTATCAGGGCTGCACTAACCCCCACTCTATTATGCCTGCTGCTCGCCAAGCCTGTGCAAGCTGAAGTACATAAGACCACAAACACAGACACATTTGTCACTCTTTTTCAGAACAGGTTTAATAAACTTCTAAGCCAAGGCATAGGATCTGTATGCGGCTAACTCGATTTTTAATGTGCTTCAGCTCTACCCCTCTGAGGAGCTCATTAGCAACACTGCCTCATCAGTTGCTATAGGCATCACACCAAGATTATTTTTCATACTTGATCCTACTGCAACCTCTTCTTTGCTCTTTTACACCCTGCGTGAAAAAGGGAAGCCGCTGTGCTCCTAAAGAAGTTTTATAATAGTTCTCTTCCTCTTTGTTCTCACAGGGAAGTGAATTGGCCTTATCTTTCAGCAAGATAGGGCTTCAGTCCAAATTCTTAAGCTTAATTCACTCATTACTGAGCAAGGCTATGCCCGGGAAAAAGATAATGGAGATCTAATGCATATGCTAGGTAGCTTCCCAATAGAGAAGTCCTTTTTTTCAAAGAAATAATTAGATGAATAAATTAGATTTTAAGCACTGATCTACCTATAGACTTCAAAGAATATGTAATTAGAAATTTAAGCAGTAGGTAGGTATTATTAAACCATTAGAGACATTTCTATTATAAGTCAGAGAAGTGCCCAAATGTTAATTGTCCAAAACCATTATAAAACCTTTAAATGTGACAAGAGCATACATCAGGTTGATTGATCAGGAGAATTTAGATATGTGTATCTGATAAATAATGTTGTATTTATGAAAATATGCTCTATTCCAGTTAGCAGGTTAACTTAAAAATATGACAGAAATGGGGTGGCAAAAAGTCATTTAAATTCCAGAAATCACTCCTATTAGAACATTTTTAGTTGTTTTATTTATTTACATTCCAAATGTTTCCATCTTTCTCGGTACTCTTTCTAGAGTTCTTCACACTATCTTCCCCACCATTTCCCTCTGAGAGGGAATTCCAAACCCACATACTCCAATCCCACTCACCCACCCCACACACACTTACCTCACCCCCACTGAATCCTCTTTCCCTGGGACATCAAAGCTCTACAGGATTATGTGCATCCTCTCCCACTGAGGCCAGACAAGTCAGTTCTCTGATTTATATGTGCCAGGATCAAGCCCAGGAATGCTCTTTGTTTGGTGGATTAGTCTCTGGAAGCTCCCAGGAGTCCAGGTTAATTGACATTGTTGCTCTTCCTATGGGATTGCCATCTGTTTCAGCAGTTTCAATCCTCCTAACTCTTCCATAAGAGTCCTCTACTTCAGTCCAATGGTTGGCTGTAATTATCTGCATCTGTCTCAGTCAGCTGCTGGTAGAGCCTCTCACACTAAGTTCCTGTATGCAAGTACAACATGACATAAGAGTGTCAGGGTTTGGTGCCTGCCCATGGATGGATCCCAAGTTGGGCTGGTCACTGGATGACATGTCCTTCAGTCTCTGTTCCATTTTTGTCTCACTTTTTTTTTTTTTTTTTTTAATACAGAAAAAATTCTTAGTCAAAAAGTATAAATGAAGGTTGGTGACCACATCACTCCACTGGGGGCTCTGTGTATCTACTGGAGGTGGTCTGTTCCATCTTCCCACTGTTGGGTAATTTCACCTAAGGTCATCCCCACTGAATCCTGGGAACCTCTCACATCCCTGGTCTCTGAAACTTTCTAGAGATTCCCCTGCCCTCCACCCCTGCAGCTGCATATTGCCATTCATTTCTTCTGGCCCTCTGGGCTTCTCCCACTCTCCCACAATACCTGATCCTGCCCTCTTTTCCCCAAAGGTGATCATGATTGCCTTTGGAAAAAGAAAGTACCTAACATGTTTTGTTATTTCCAGAAGAAATGGAAATTTTTCTCAAAATGAAGACCAGTAGAGTTGAGGGACTGTGAGTAGCAGAAGTAATCTCAGAAGAAGAAGAATAAAAACACAGATGCCAGTGGTAAATTACTTGCAGCATCTGTAGTCAGCATAAACAAATGTCACACTTTGTGGAAGACAGTTCTGATTTACATCCGACTGACATAGTACTTTTTAATGTGTCTCTATTGTACTTTCCAGTTTGCTTATAAATTATATGGTAACCAACATTATGGATAGGGAAATTAGGAAGCTAATAGTTTTCTAGCAAAGGACAGAGAATGTTAAATGGAAATTGTACTTTATAAAATTATTACAACACAGTATGTTTTTCTTTAGCTAGAGGACCAAGAGGCAGAGGTAGCTTTCAGCCTGTAACTGACTAATAAATTCAGAAAAAAAGTCACAAAGATTAAGCTGAACAGTATTTACACAGATGCATAATTATTTTATATACCCATCTGTGTTGATCTTCCTTATTTTTTTATTCTTTAATCTTTTCATACAGTCCAGTCTTTTATACCCCCTCCCAGTCTGCCCTCTGACTATTCTGCATCCCATAACTCCTACCACGCCCCCTGTCTCCAATAGGTTGTCCCCAACCCCTCATCCCACTAGATCTCCCCACTCCCTGGGGCTTCAAGTCTCTTGAGAGTTAGGTGCATCTTCTCTCACTAAGTCAAGACACAGCAGTTCTCTGTTGTACATGTGTTGAGAGCTTCATATCAGTTGGTATATGCTGCCTGGTTGGTGGCTTGGTGTCAAGGCAGTCTCAGGAGATCAGGCTAGTTGAGACTGTTGATCTTCCTTCTTAAGGAAACGCTAATTTAAATTCATTTCTCCTTTTGTACCTATTAGGACATTGAATTCTCATGGGGTTTGAGTAAGTAAAAGTTATTTGTCCATCTGGTTCACTGTGAAAAAGAAGACTGCCTGGTATTTCCATAGATGTGTTCTGGGAACATCAGTTCGATACCATGATCCTGAAAAGCATGGAACGTGATTCAGACTCTTCAGATAAGATGTGAATTTAGAAAGAAAAAAAAAAAAATCTTTTATTGCTTTAGCTCCATTTCAGGGATTTAAAGTTTAGATTAATTTCATTTCTGAGAACAACTTAGTAGAAGTAATGTTTAACATTATACTATGTACTGTGTCTGGGAATTCTCTTCTTTACAAATGAAGTTTCATTAAAATAAGAATTATATAGACTTATCTTCAGATAAGTTTCCCTAGATTGGCTCATACCACTTGTTATTGTCTAGATGACTCCAACTGAGTTACCATTTTTAAGCCAACTTTCTGTTACCCATGTTACAAATTCTAAATATATCCAGTAACTTATAAGCCAATAATCTATAACCATGCTGTTTCATTATAGACCACTCAGATGTAGTTAAAGACTCAATGGCTAAAGTACGAGAGGGGCTGGATGGAAAAAGAGAGAAAGAACAGAGTCAGGGATGGTTTGAATACTGGTTTAATTCTTCCCCACAGTAAACTGTCTTAGTCTTGGCCCCAGCTGAACCCTTGATTATCCTACTTTTGCTGCTAACATTTGGACCCTGCATTCTAAATCACTTAGTTACTTTTATTAGAGAACACAAAAAATACAGTACAGCTGTTGATACTTAGAAAACAGTATGAAGATCTTTCTCCTAATGATTCTATCTATGAGTTAACAGACTATGGATAATTGCTTCAAGATTAAAGAACTCCCAAAAAAATGGGGGTGGGGGGGACGAGAGAGCTCTGACTTGGAACACCCCACCTGGCCTTAGGGAAGGTTCCTAAGTCCTCCTCCCTGCCCAGACAATTATCAGGTCACCTGGAGATAGGAAAGTACCCAGAGACCCTTCCCTGTCCAGCCAATTAATGTAAAGGTCACCAGAATCACTAATCATGATATGCCTAGTTGCTGTTGCTATAATCTGCTTTCAAAGGTTGTATAAAATGCTTATGAGAGAAAGAGAAGGGGTTGCCTCTCCTCTGGGTGCAAGATGACTCCATTGTGCTGGAACAATAAACCTCTTGCTCTTTTATATATTTTATATATATATAAATATATTCCCATTTTTATCCAGTATTAGAGTTTTATCCAACATTACAGTTTTCTGTCAATGCCAGAAAAATGAGCATTTTCCATAAATACCAGTGATATTCAGAATTAATGCTCTCAAATTCTGAAGTATTGAGATTTAGGGACATGGTACTTCATTCTGTAGGAGACTGCTCTAAGCACTGAAGGTCTTTTAGCCACACCCTTTGGCTCATCACAAAGTGCCAGTTTTACAAAGCTTCTGCCTCATCATAGTAGATCTGCATAATGCCATACTTACCTAGAAAAGACAAGGATGAACAGAAAACAATTGCCCCAGGGTGAGCTCTACTGGCTTAGAGGAAATAGAGTTAATTTCTTGAAATGGGACTCCATTTACATGTGCTTATGGAAGGAAAATTTAGAAATCTTACACACAACCTCACTTGTGTAGACATAGTCTGGCTGTCTGGGCTTAAAGCCAGAATTAGAATTAAGTATATCCCAATTCCCTAAGACAATCAGGAAACACATTTTTCTACTTCCCTTCTCTCTAGCCTGACACCATTTCTTTTGGACAATTAAACTACAGTACTTTAGACTCCTTGGAGAAAACCTGCTGTGCAAATGCAAAGTAATAATAGATCGTGGTTGGACAAGTAAAATAAAAGAAACTATAGTAAAAAGCTAACTGTTTAAATGGAGAAGTCCACACTCATGAATGAATATTCATAGACATATTTCCATCCCAATATGTTGAAGTAATATCAGACTTCTGTTAGCATATTAATTGAAGCCAAAAGGGACAGCAATATTTTTTCAGCTGGAGATACTGATTTTGTGATGCTGATATATAATGTAACAGCATTCCAAACATTAAAGTTGATTGTTGTAATACTTTTAAAATGATAAATGTCAATGGTGTGGATAGACATGCTTATTAACTTGATTTGCATAATGGATTTCCCCTCTAAGGGTCCTGAGAGTATAAAACCAACTTACAATATATAAGATATAGCCATTTTTACTATTACTTTCATGACAGAAAACACAATTACTGCTGTGTTTCAGCAACATCGTAAATATCCAATTGCTAATATTTTCCTATGCAGTATGAATTTTAGAGTTTTCTGATTAAATGCCCATTGTTAATGGAAAAATCCCATTAATTCTAAAGAGGAAGAATGATGAAATTATGTCTCTCTTGGATGAATGATCCTGTTTAATTTGTTGTTGGGTTGTAGAGTTGCTTTTACTGTGAAAGGTAAATGTTATCTACTATAAATGTGGTTATGTAAGTCACCTGATAATAGCCTTATTTGATCCACATTATGCTAGACTACATAAATGAACACAGGTCAGATTAGGAAGAATACAACATAAGATGTTACTGAAAGAATAAGAAGATCGCTCTCATATTAGATCCCCAGTTTGCTGCTGCTGCTGCTGTTTCCTTGTTTACTTCATTCAGGAAAGCATCCTTTTGGTCTGGAAAATTGGCAATAGTCTTCATTAAAAAAATTCAGAAATTTGTAATTTAATGCAGAATAACTGAGACTTTCTATTTAAAACCATCCAGGCACATGGTCCCTAGAACTGAACGATCAGATCTTTTAACAACAATTCCAGGTTATTTGTTCTAGATTGCGTTGGTTGATGTGTTCTAGATTTGTCCAGCCGTGGTGATGCACATCTGGCCAAAAGTTACTTGGAAAGGGATTTGCCTTGTACTTTTAGGCTGCAATCCATCACTGACAGAAGTCAAGCAGGAGCTCAAGCAGAACTTGAAAGAAAAACCGTATAGGAAAACCACATATTGGCGTGCTACCCTCTGGCTTTGTTAGTTAAATGATTACATAGCTTACACCTATTTAACTAAGGATGGTAGTTCACACAGGAAATTGGTCATTCTTATATCAAAAAGAAACCAAGAAAATGTCCTATAGACATGCAAAGGCCAATCTATTTTGATAATTTTCTTAACTGAGCTTCCCTCTTCTTGGGTAACTTTAGTTTGTGTCTGTTGAGGTTGAAGACTAACCATTTCAGTCCTCCTTCCACAAATGGAGTTCTTTAGATATAAAGTATATCCACTTAATATAATTATTGTAAAGGTGTAGCTAATTACCTTGGGAGAATATGTCTTATATATGCTCATATTACACTCTGTGAATCTGCAGCAGTATTAAAAATAGCTATTTGGGTTCATGCATTAAGTACATTGGAGATCTTAAAGACAAAGACTAGACAGGCAGCATTAACAAATAACTACATGATTTTTTAAAGATTTGGGATGAGGAGGCAGGGGAATTCATATTATCAAAATACAGTGTATGAAATTATTAAATAATTCATATAAAGCATTTAAAAAGAAAACCTAAGTCATTGTTTTCTGTGTTGAAGTGTATGAGTTCACCCACATATCACATCTGTCAGAACCACATGGAACAATGAACAAAACCTATTTTTTAATTCTCTAAAACTCTAAATACTTGAAGGATAGACATTTGAAACTTTTGTTCTTGATGAATTTTTGGCACACTCTTTAGAAAGTCACTGGAAAAAAAACAAATATCTTTTTGGCTAAAAATATTTCTAAATATAAATGTGTTTCTGAGATGGAGAATAGAACTCTAACAGATGTTTTTGAATATATTTTCTGAAATAATTTATCTTTTTTTCCTTGTAAATAACAGACATAATATCATAGGTAATACTAATAAAAACCAAAGGTGTCAAGGTGTAAAGCTGGGATCATTATAACCCAAAGCATGCCACTTTGGCATGAGTGTTATGTTAAGTCAAACCCAGTTGAGAAACAGCAGACTCTCTACTTGAATTATTCTGCTTGCCAATCCCAGATAAAGAAGTTGTTATAAAATAATGTTCTCCCATAAGCCCATTTTAATCTAAGGCATGGTTCTTGGGGTGGAACCATTGAGAAATCATAAAGCCTTTGGGAGTTACTGCACAATGGAAGTACCTATTACTGATGGTATGTCCTTGGGACAAAGTATCTCTATTTTCATGCTTGTTGATGATGTAAGCTCTTCAAGGAAATTGCAAATACCTGCTATGATTTATTGTAGTGAGCAGAAAAAGAAAATTCATCAATAAAGAAGAGACACCAACTCCAAACCATAGACTCTAGATCTGTAAGGTTAAAACACATCTTTTATTCTCACAAAGTTAGCTGGTCACGATAAGCCACTATAGTAACTGAAATATGACTATTGCATACATTGTGACTTCATCACTAATGCCACAGTTAGGCACTAAGGACTCTCAAATGAATTGGATCTACATTATAAACATTACCCAGATAACCCTTAACTACCACTATTTTCCCTGTGTACTTATGCCCCAATAGCACATACCTCCTTTCCCCACCTCATCAGTTTTCCACAATATATTTATTTCCAATGACTTGACTAGTATCTCAGTTTCAAGCTTAATGTTTGTTCTTCACTCTATGAAGACTTTAATATGTATATGTAGTAAACATCTCCCATTAATCTGATTTTTGTCGATTTGACACATCCTTATTAACTCATTTAAAACTTAAAAAAGCACACAAAACAACCAGACCAATTTTATATTATATTAATTTTTATATTACTTTTAAATATAAAATTGACAACAAAATTTTAGTTCTGATATATAACATGCTTTCAATATATATGTATAAGTACACATTGTAAAATAGATAAAAGCCATTTTAACATATGTATGATCTCATAGTTTCATTTCCCTTTCAATAATAAAACAATTAATAGGAAAGGAGTGCTCATTTTAGCTTACAGTTTCAGTGCACAGCTCATGATAGTCAACAAATAAAGGCTTCGGGAACTTACCATAGCTCATCATGTCACATGTACAATTGAGAATGGAATGAAATGAAGGCTTACCTGATTCTTTACATGTAAGAAGTAGAACATTCCCTGCCTGGAAATTGGTGACAATTACAGTGAGCTGGTACTTTGCTTATTAGTATAATTGATTATTATCATATAATTACAATTATAATAAATATAATTTCCCACAGACATGTCCAATGGCTAGCCAGGTCTAGGGAATACCTAAAATCTTTCTTCAAAATATGTTCTAGGTTGTGAAAAGTTAGCAACCAAGAGTAACAATCATACACTGCTTTAAACAGAAAAATGTAGACTGGGCAGGTTGTATTTATATAATCAGGAATAGATAAGTGTTTACATATACACATATGTAGATAACCACTATGAACATAAAAATGTCATAAAGTCTAAAGAGAGCAACAGAGTTGTATGAACGGGCTTGAAAGAAGGAAAGGGAAGGGAAAATTATAAAAGTATATTATAATTGGAAAAAAATACTCAAACTTCTTTTTTGCTAAAACTCTTTAAGATGGCCATTAACATTTTAAAAAATGTATCATATTATTAATAACTGTAATCAACCATCATATCATTTTGAGTCTTGAAACACAAAATTTAAATAGGCAATAAAATGCTTTTAAGGTCACATCCATATATTTTATCCCTGTTTTACACATACACAAAAGATATTTATGAAGTTTAATTACATCCTCATTTTATTACGTTTATATCTTCCTATCAGACATGCACTTAATTTTACCGCTACTCTTCTTTGTTTCTACAGAGTTCTAAAACAACTGGGGTAAAGTGATAGGACCTGTTTTTACCTATTTTAAGTTTGGACTTATTTCTATCCCCAGTTGTCTTGTAAATGAAATGAGACTTCTAATTCCACAAAGTAGTCACAGGACTGCAATCAGGAAGTGATAATAAACATTATTCCATTGGAAGGCATTCAGAACTAGGAGGATAAAAGGACAAAAGAGAAGGAATTAAAGCCTTGATGAACCATCTTTGTTCTCACTGGCTATAAACAAGAAAAATAATACAACATTCACTGCTGCAAAAAGAAATTCCTACTTCTTGAGAAGCGTTTGGTTTTAAAATATCTTTAATAGCTTTAAATGAAAAGGCCTATTCAATTAAGAAAAGGAAGAATTTTTTTTAACTAATCATTTTATTCATTTACATTTCAAATGATAGCCCCCCTTTCTGGTTACCACTCCACACACCCTTATCTCATCCCTCTCTCCCCTTCCCCTTTGCCTCTATGGAGGTGCTCCTCCACTCACTCACCCACTACCCCCAACTCCCCCCTAGCATCCCCCTACACTGGGGCATCAAGCCTCCACAGGACCAAGGGCTTCCCCTCCCATGTATGCCAGAGAAGACCATTCTCCACTAAATATGTATTCGGAGCCGTGGATTCCTCCATGAATACTCTGATTGCTTGTTCAGTCCCTGGGTGCTCTTGGTCATCCGGTTAGTTAATATTGTTGGAAGAACAATTTTCTTTTTACTTGTTTCTTTCTGTTTAGTTTCATTTATTTAAATTTTGCCCTAGAGAACTTCTCTTATTATTTCATTATCTTATTATCTCACATATTATACGTTTCTCAAATACATCTGGCAAAGTTTATAGAGAATTTCTAAGGTCTTTAAAGAAGTAGTTGCTTATCATGAGGAATATGTATAAAATACCCATTTGAAAATGTATACAATATTATTTCCTCCATAAAATTAAGAATATCTAAAGTAGTGCTTCGTAGCACTTAGCATTAAGGCCAGCCAGTTTTTGAGAAGGCTAGTGAAGAGGCCACTGCATTCATCTAGTCACTGTAGAAGCCTAGGGACTGATGTCTCCTGGATCAGTAACTGAAGTCCATATGGATTCCAATCTGGTCACTATCGGTAGGGAGTACAGTGATTTGTATTGCCGCCTGTGAACAAGAACTGGCCATAGCTCATCAAAACTTGTTTTTTTGCTTATTCCTGTGGCACAGCAGCATGTTGATAATTACTTTGAAGATATTTGGTAATATAAAAGCAAAGAGACCAGGCTACTAAGCAAAATGTAAATCACCATAGGATGACGAACAGTCCTGCTGTGATGAATGACTTCTCTGGAGAGAGAGAGAGAGAGAGAGAGAGAGAGAGAGAGAGAGAGAGAGAGAGAGAGAATGCAATATACCCAGTAAACACTTAATAACTGGATACAATGAGTATGAATGTCCAGAGATAGATATACTGTCAATTAATTTAAGTATAAATGTCATATCACCTCCCACCCATTTTTCTGTCCATTATAAAAAAGCCTCTATTAATATTTGATAACAATTGTTTATTTTTGTGACTCAGTAGTAGAATGCTTACCTCACAAATGCAGGGTCCTGGGTTCACACTCACAGATACACACACATGTACACATACAGATACTACAAAACTCCAATTGGTTTCAAATGTTCTGTGACAAATAAAAGATATTTTCATGTCATGATAAAATCTCATATATATATATATATATATATATATATATATATATATAGTGGAAAACTAGAAAAATAAGTTTTATTTTGTATTTCTCATTCAGAATGCATTTTGACAAGGAGTTTCTTTGGCCTGTACTGCCTTTGTAGACTTCATTGAGTAAGGCTGGACTAACATAATTCTAAAGCAATTGTGGATCAACAATTTTGATTTCAGCAGACTTATAGGTGTCACTTAATTATGACAGTGATGGTCATTTTTTCATATAAATTTATTTCAGATCATCCACATGTAAATAGCAACCACAGGGACAAGATATTCACTTAATTCTTTGTGACTCAACAAATGAGGATATTGGTTCTGAAGCATACTGAATAAGCCAATTAAAGGAGGATACCACAACATGTCTGCACCCTTTGGAGTCCATTTGTCTTTCAACGCTGACTAAGACTCATAAGTATGCTTTCAGCTTCATGCTTTGAAATCTATGCAAATATGCCTTAATAAATATATCAGTGTCTTCCTTCTAGCTTAACTATCATAGTTCCCAATATAAAAGAAGCAAGACCAAACATAATTAATAGGAAGAAACTGTGACTAGATTATTGGTCACTAGTCTCAGGGTCTCACCAGCCAGCTTGCCTGATGTACACTGAGGCAAAACAACAAACTAAAATTCTGATTTAAAAACGAGTTGGAATGTTGAGAATAACTTCCAAAAGTTATGTCATGGTACAAGCACATGCACACATGCACTGCACACATATGCACACAATCATGCTCCTGTAGAGGCATGCACACACACACATGCACACTATACACAGATATACTGATATTTAAATGACATATACACTCCATATTTGTGTGCTCACACACACACACACACACACACACACACACACACACACACACACACTTACACATAGGCATGCATGCATACACTGATATATTTACATATCATTTACATCTCACATACCAACTGAATATGAGGATCAAAGTACAAAATTAAGTGTCTAAAATCAACAGAATATCCTTAGAAAACCTTAAAGAACTATCTGTTTTTATTTTTAAATTATGCTATACATGTGAATGAACACATAAATTTATATAGATTGAACCTAAATATTAAATAAAATTAAAAACTATAGCTTCACTTTATAAATTTACTTTAATATCTGTCTGATAACAATGCATAATTCCAAAATATGCAACTGGCTTAAATATAAGAAAAATG
>NC_034598.1:74033479-74038397 GCF_900095145.1 Mus pahari
TATCTTAAATATAATTAAATGACTTTTCAAATTTTATTGGTAAATTAAATTGTATGTGTGCATGTGCGTGCGTGCGTGTGTGTGTGTGTGTGTGTGTGTAGGGGGAGCATGTTTATGTGTGTCCAAGTGTATACATATGTGTACAGATGATATTTTGGGGTTTCTCTCCTCATGTATCTTCCGATTTTTTTTTTTTTTTACATTTTTGTTGTTTGTTTTGTTTAATTTTGTTTGTGGTTGAAGACTTGAATTTTTTTTTTTTTACATTTTTGTTGCTTGTTTGTTTGTTTTGTTTAATTTTGCTTGTGGTTCAAGACTTGGCTGCTTTCTTCTCAGAGGCTCATGTAGTTTAGTCTACTCACAATTTCCAGTCTATACCTTTTCTGTAGTGAGTATTTTACTTTATCTACAGCATACTCCTGGTCCCATCATAGGAAAATTTAAAAGTGTAAAGCCTTTGTAGTATGTGATAATTAAAGTTAATTAACATCAAAATAGTTTAACATAATGACTGTTGTGGATTAAGTTCTCTCATTTTTGGTAGTGTTATAAGGAGAACTGTGTCTGAACTTGAGAATCTCAGAATGTGGCAGTAGAGGAGGCTAATAGTAGACTAGCCTAATAGGCAGATTCAAAGGGAGTGAGGGAAGGCATGGTTAAATAACCCAATCAATACAGCTGTGTCACTGGTCTCTATGAAAGCCTTTTCCACTTGTGCTCCTCTTTCTAAAATAGACCCACATTCAGTTTTACATTTGTGTGAATATTTATTCCTAAACTAAAACTATAGTCCAATATGACAGCAACCTTCTAATTTTCATCACTCCAGTATTTTAAAAAAATCCTTTCTATGGGTGTTAAAGAAAAACACAGATATTAAATCATCAAATAAGATAGCTTGTCTAAGACTCTTGTAATCTTCATGAAAACTGCCATTATTAGTCTTAAGAAGTCAGAGAAGAATGTTAACATGTCAGCCCATATGCCTTCGTAACAAACGGCAGAGAGGTGCGAGGAAATTTCCAAGCTAAAAATAAAGAAATAGGATTTTCAAAGTCTGAAAATACACAAAATAGCAATAATCGCTAACACTTGTGAAAATTACTGGTGATTGTAGCTATAAAAGACTATAAAAAGCAGCATTAAGCATTCAGGTACCACTTAGATAAAACTAATAGAATACATTTAGAGTTTATTTTGTTTTGAACAGGCTATATATATATATATATATATATATATATATATATATATTTCAGTATTGAATAAACTGACTTAGTAGAGACTTCTAAGAATAAAGCTATTCTACATAAGAAGCTATTCACAATTACCATAGGAGTAATTCTTGATATTGGACATTAAAATTGGTTTAACCTGTCATTAAATAAACAGTGACTGGGAATCAACTGCACGCCAAGAACCATAGGAAGTTGATATTTTTGTACATATAAAAGAATATGCTGTAATGAAGATTAGATTCTATCAGAAAGAGAAGAATAGACAAATAAGCTAAGAGAAATGGAAATGTAATCAGCAAGTTGGGAGAGCAGTGAAGTAGAGCTGTCACCTGGATAAGAGGTCATGATTCCCTGGAAATTCTGAGATAATGGAGGTAAGAAAAATTATCTAACTATAGAGTCTCATATTTAAGGAAGACATAATTGAATAGTGTAACTATCTTAATGAAAACTGTGAAAAACAAGGAGTAGTGTCCATATGTTATACAAAGCTGCCAAATAAAGGGAATTTCCCTGTTCCAATAAAGAAAGAAGCACCAAGTCAAAGACTTCTAGAAGCATACATAAAAAGTGAATAAGAGTTTCAGGTTTGTATTTTATAAGGAATATGTAAGGCATTGAAAAAAGTTTTTGGCTCCCTGTTTTTGTACTTGAGCCTCAATTTCAAATCTTATATCAATTATTGTGAGTTTTGCCAAATAGCCTAAGACATAAGAAGGAAATGATACCTTAGAATCATATTTTAGAGAACTGAGACAGGAATAGCTGGCAGAAGAAATGATACCAAAACTAAACGTATGGGATTCTCAGCAAACTTGGTCTTAAACCAAGTCAACTCTTCTTTACCTTTTGGATCCATTAAGGCCCTTACAGATTGTGTTCTGCATAGCTACATGTTAATTTCTTCTTTACCCACTTTCACAGGTATATGTTAATCATATAAGCATATATGATAAACATATATATGTTTACACACACACATATATGCAATGTTTGAACAGGTAAGGGATATTCTGTACTCCAGTAAATATATATGTATATATATTATGTATATATATATATATATATATATATATATATATATATATATATCCTTCACATACTAAAGTGAAGTTAACCCACTATATCTCTTAGCAGAATTGATCTATTTCATGACTATGTTTCCATTTCAAATGTATATTTATTTAACATTGTTTTAAGTGTATATTTTATTTAATATATATACATATATATGCATATGTATGTATATATGCACATATGATAAGCATATATATGTATGTGTGTGTGTGTGTGTGTGTGTGTGTATGTGTGTGTGTGTGCAATGTTTGAATAGGTAAGGGATATTCTGTACTCCAGTAAACAAATAAATATATATCCTTCACAATCTTACATGAAGTTATCTCACTATATCTTTTAGCAGAATTGATCTATTAAATGGCTATGTTTCTATTTTAAATGTATATTTAATTTAATATTGTTTCTCTAGACATAGTTCTCAAGCCACCGTAATATTTATAACTATTAGTACTAAGATTATAATTGGTTTTACTTTCTTTGTATAATTAGAGGAAAAATAATCTTGTATCTCAGTTTTAAAAATTAACAGTGACTTCCTATAGATGTCATCTAAGGAACTATAAAACACCATTAGCAGACAAACTGAATTAAAATCTTTCTTGAAAGTATATGTAGTTAACCTCTTCTGTATAGCGACCCACATTTAAATTTAAATATTTCAAACTCCAGGCGTTTATTTGTTCCTTTTCTTTATCTGAGTATTCACTTGTCTTTCAGACACTGTGTAAAAGCCCAGATCACAAAGCCATATTGCTATGAGCAAATGATATTTGTCTTCTGGAAGACTATTGAAAACAAGAAATGCAAAAACAGAAGAAAACACACACAAACTATAAATGAGAGCAATGATACTCAGGAAAGTCACCAAAGGTGCTACTGCAATTGTACACAGTGTTGGAGTATTCTTGAAAACTTGTACACCCTTTTAAACTTTTGTTTTCTTATTTAGCTCTTTTCCTACTTTAAACTTAGCGCTTTTTTTCTCACTTGACTATCACAACCCAGTAATTTGTTCCTGAAAACAATTATATTAACAAAATATTTTGCAGTTTAGTTAATTAAGTTTGCAGAAAATGAAAAGCAATTATGTAGCTAAAATTCCATAACTGAAGAATTTGAGTAAGAAACTGTTTCTCAGTGAAAGATAAATTATTTGCTTTGAGGTATATACTTCAAGGGACTATCCAATTCCTTATAGGAAGATAGTTATGAAACTTCCTCAAATGTACTGAATGGTTACAGTATTAGATGTAAGCAAGCTAGAGTGGCTCCTCTTTCTCTCGAAACAGATGGTTTCATTAGAGAAGACTCAGCCAACATAGACATTCTATGTCCGTGCCCCTTACACACAAAATAAAATCTGGCTCAGTTCTTCTGTCCTTCCATTTACCATCCTGAAGGATTACAGATCCATTAAAAGATAGCTGCTTATGGGATGGATCCCCGGGTGAGGTAGTCTCTGGATCAGCCAATAAACCCAGGCACTATTGCATATGAGAGCAAGATTTTGTTGAAAGGACCCTGATATAGCTGTCACATGAGAGGCTGTGCCAGTGCATGGCAAATACAGAAGTGGATGCTCACAGTCATCTACTGGGTGGAACACAGGGCCCCCAATGGAGGAGCTAGAGAAAAAACCCAAGGAGCTGAAGGGGTCTGCAACCCTATTGGTGGAACAACAATATGAACTAACCAGTACCCCCAGAGCTCATGTCTCTAGCTGCATATGTATCAGAAGAAGGCCTATTCGGCCATCATTNGGAAGAGAGGCCCCTAGGTCTTACAGAATTTATATGCCACATTATAGGGGAATGCCAGGGCCAAGTAGTGGGAGTAGATGTGCAGGGGAGCAGGGGCGGGGGTAGACTATAGGGAACTTTCAGGATAGCATTTGAAATGTAAATAAAGAAAATAATAATGAAAAAAGGTAGCTGCTGCTACTGTTATGCATGTTCAATTGTTTGATGGATTTCCTAGAAATATATTACAATGAGTTATCAAATCTGGAAAATCAAATTCTTTAGAAAAATGTTAATGTTTAGGAGTGTATTAAATATGTTGTGTCCAATATGGTAATAACCATTAGATCTAGAGCAAATAATATGAAAAAGTATAACACTTTATTTAGAATGCTGTATTTGAATTTTTATATTTGCTTTGAGTAAGTTCACAAGATTCTATGTCATCAAGAAACTTTACAAAATATACCCTAAATTAAGAGATATTCAATATGAAACTTTAAGTTCATAAATTCATTTTACTGCCAAATAATTCTATAACAAAATTTTTTCATAGGAAAAAAACCAACATTTTCCTATATTCTAAAGAGAACTGACATACTTCACTGCTTAGTTTCAAGTTTAAAATAGTGACAAAATAATACTGTATTAGAATCCTCTCCATTTATAAGAATTATTTTGTAATTGAGCCTATGATGGTATATACAAAATAAGAAAGAAGAGAAATCTCCATAAAACATGCACATAAAAAAACAATTTGGCCAAAAAATAAGAATTACAAACATATATCATTTCTTTTTTAATTTATTTATTATTATTTTCTTTATTTACATTACATTTCAAATGCTATCCCAAAAGTTCCCTATA
>NC_034598.1:74038408-74059883 GCF_900095145.1 Mus pahari
ACTGGAGCCAGAAACGGGACCCCTCCCAGAAGCTGTGTCACTTCTGCAGGCCACCCTCTCCCTGGCAGTGCACAGGAGCAAAGATGGCTCTCCTACTGGTTCCGGCCTTGAGACTGCTTCCAGGCAGACATGCCTCCTAGGGCGGGAAAACCATATATCATTTCTGACAAAATAACACCACAGCAATACATTAAATAACTGCTATATTTAAGTATTTATTATAGACAAACTTAAATATTTGATACAGTTTCAGGTTTACAAGTGATGTCTTACTCAAACAAAAATCATTTTATAGTAAAAATAATAGAAAATACTGGCCTTGAAGAAAGTAATCAAGATATAAACCAGATAACAAGACAGTGTCTGTTATTGACAAGATGCAAATCAATGCATGGACCTACTGAATATCTTCACTGTTCTTTTTAATCAAGGACATCAGGTAGGTTTCAAAGAAATGTTTATTAAGTTACAATAATCAATCATTTGAATTTTAGAATCTAAATTATCTCTCTGGAAACCTTTGATAGATGATTAGGTTATGTTTCCCCAATGCTGCTACTAACAAAGGAAAGAAAAATATGATTTTTAAGTGAAAAATGTAACTGTACTTCTATATTTTTCAGACATAAACTTTAGGGACAAATACTAGGAAAAAGTAGGAGCAATTTATACTAAAAACAATTTGTCAAGAGTTGTATCATGCAGTACAGACACTGGGATAAAATATACTAATATTTACACATTAAAAAGGTAACATTACCTTGTTTTTTTAAAGGCATATGCATTTGAAAAGAAAAAATAAATTAAAAATGTTCAGTAAGAAAAACTATGTTTTATGTAGATATTTGCTGCATAGCTAACTGCATTGAAATATTCAATTTATGATTAGATGTGGCAATCTTACGCTGTAATATTTTAGTCCTCTCCCCCTCCCTCACATTTTGCTGACAGGCAGATTGGTCTAACTGGCAGAATTGCTAGCATGTGAATAGGAAAGAGGTCTTGTGCTAGCTTAGAATTTGCAAACATCCTCTTATTCTCTAACAACTCAGAATATGCCATGAGAACAAGCCTAGGACTAAATTGTCAGAATTAAATAGCAGCACCAGCTCAAGGGCAATTTGAAGCATATGAGAGCTCTGATGGATGGAATCAGTTGCAACCTCCCATAGACACATGCATCTGAGTAATTGGTCCCCAGTTAGGCACACTGGATAGTGGAGGATATGGAATCTTTTGGAGAAAATTTTGCTGGAGGAAGAAAATCACTAAAGGTGGTTGTACTGGCTAGTTTTGTGTCAACTTGACACAGGCTTGAGTTATCACAGAGAAAGGAGCTTCAGATGGGGAAATGCCTCCAAGAGATCCAGCTGAAAGGCATTTTCTCAATTAGCGATCAAGGAGGGAGGTCCTCTTGTGGGTGGTGCCATCTCTGGGCTGGTAGTCTTGGTTCTATAAGAGAGCAGGCTGAGCAAGCCAGGGGAAGCAAGGTAGTAAAGAACATCCCTCCACAGCCTCTGCATCAGCTCCTGCTTCCTGACCTGCTTGAGTTCCAGTCCTGACTTCCTGGTGATGAACAGCAATGTGGAATTGTAAGCTGAATAAATCCTTTCCTCCCCAACTTGCTTCTTGGTCATGATGTTTGAGTAGGAATAGAAACTCGGACTAAGACATTGGTCTTTAAAGTTTCTCAGTTTTGCAGAAATTACTATGTAAGTGTATGTTTTATTCCTCAGATGCAATTGCCATCTCGGAGGGTTACTGCTAAATATGTCCACCCTTTCTAGTTCTATCTGAACTCTGACTGGTTGGTTCAACTCAGCTATTCTGGCTCAAACTCCTCTCCAAACTGACCTCTAGCTTTTCCTGGCTTTTAACTGACTTCCTTTGCTTCTCAACTCCACCAACTGAACTGCTCTTGTTTCACTGATTTCAGGAAGTAAATAGACCTGCAACAAATCAGAACTCAACTAAACACAAATTCACTCCAATAAACTGCAGTGAACTGAACTCAGCTGAACTCTACTGCATTGTCTTAACTCAACTAAACTACATTTAATGAACTGTCCCCCATATCTCACTCACTCTGCTCTTAATAGACCCTCTTTCCAGTTTGTACTCATGAGAGTTGGGAGTGTACTATCTTTGACTTATTCTTTCAAATCTTTCTTCAAGGCATCATTCTATGCCTCAATTAGACATCTTCAATATGACTTTCTCTCAATTCCCAATGCTTTAAAGTGTGACATCAAGATTACCTATGTGGGTAAAAGTTGGTAGAATTCAAAGGTTTGAAAATTGAATGCATTTTGTTTCTTCTGTTGTTCCCTTAAACAAATTGTAAGGGAACAGTGTTCCTTGTATAAAGTACTGCTGTATAACTGGAACGGGCCTGTTGTAGTTTTTTGCACAGTCTGGCTTTCCCTGTGGGAGATGAATAATACTTGTTTCCTTTCCAGAGTATCACAGAGTAATAGGAAATTGCAGAGAATAATAAACAGAGCCCAGGTTTATTTTTGCCTCTGAATCATCGGGCCAGCTAAACGAGCACTGCATACCAGGTAAAGTGAAAGTAATGGTTATACTGTATTCGGAATGAAAATATTTCACCAGCTAACACATTTCAAAATGACATGCAGAGAGGCCTTGCATTGTTTGATTATACTTTATTGACTACACATTAAGGAAATTGTTCTCTACGGATAGGATTTGCTGTTACTGTTTCCTCTAAGGTTTAATCTTTACCTAAAAGACCAGGCTCAATTTTACATTTTAAATGACTTTTTATTAAAATGTAAAAGGCACATGCAATGTTAAAAGTAAATATTTTTGCTCAAAGGAGAGTGGGCATTTCTAAGTTTCCACCTTGGGTTTAAGATTGTATGATAGGAAAATGGTGAAAATATTTTGTTGCAAGGTCTGCATTTCAGCCAGCATTGCTGACTGTGATATGCTTATGTTTGCATTTAGGACAAATGTTTTAATTTCCCTGTGATACACAAAGTTGTTACATAGTGGAGACAAGAATATAGTTATTGATAATAGCTAATAGGTCTCTTGTAAAATTAAATGAGGTCACTCAGTTAAAACCCTGTACATAATATTAAACATATGCTGAGTGGTTTGTGAGTAATAGTTATTATTATAAAAGTAAATGTCCTTTATAGAACCTTAGGAATGCAGAGATGTAGTCAAAACACTATTTTTTAATACCTGTGAATCAATGGTAAAAAAAAATTAAATCTTTCTGAACTCATTTTAGTCATAAAAATGAATATTTTCATGAATATACTATCTATTGTTAATATCTTGTTTACTTCTATCAATTCATTTTACATCATATACATATCAAATCATAACCTTGGTGAGTAAGCAGATTTAAATAAGTTACTAATTGAAAAAAGTGAAATGTCAGATGAGATTTTCTGTGATTTGGCTTTTAAGGAAATGTTAATGCTGAATTATATCATTTCTGAGAGCTATCTTTAAACACATAACCATAAGTGTTCACTACTCAAAAAGTTGACACCACAGCTCTTTGTCTTTTATTCCTTTAGAATAACTTTGGAATAAAATTTATTGTAAAAACAATTGAAAATGGTTATATGCATTGAGTAAGCTATTTCAGGCACTATAGTGCCTCAAAATAACTTGCTATAGATTTATAATACTTCCTTAAACCTTTTAAATAGAATGGAAATGGAACATTCAGCCATTCAAACTTTAACTTGACAAACATATTTAAGTGTAACATAGTGATCTCCCTCAAAGAAATCAAAGAAAAGAACAAGAAAAGGGAGTAATTGCTTCTCTGACCATTAAAGCTGCCATGAAACAAACATCGGTACTCTACACCAAAATATGCCTCACTGATATATCAACATCTAATTTCTCCCAGTATTGCAGGGAAAGTGGGAGGACAATTCAGCTGAATACATCTTTTGTATGCTCTAAAATGCTTAAATTTCTTCCATGCAGTTCTCTGATTGTGTGTATGTATGTCTGAAATTAAGAGGTGGTTGGCAGTTCAGGTATCTCCATGGAGATCAATAGTGTGTGATTTACATGGTGCTTTCAAAGGAGGGTAAGGTGTCAGATTCAATAGTACTTAATTATACACTATGAACCAATTTATTTCTAAACCAAAAATATTTGAGGAATGAGTTCTACAGAGAGTAACATTGCTATTAGACAGGAGCATATTAGAGAGGACTGGACACAATGTGACCTTTCAAAACTTTTATGTTGAAATCTTGAACCTCAATTGGATTCCACTAGGAGATACATTTTGGAGGAAATCTGGTTACGAAGGTAGAATCTCCAGATGTTAGTAACTTCATAACAAAACACCCCAGAGAGTTTCCCCCTTTACTCTCCATGATCACGGGCAGCAAGTGTCTAAACATCTACTACTGAAAGGGCAGCATCCACATACCCACAACAGCACACTCACCTCCCATCTTTAGGCTTTCTACACTGGAGAAACTTACTGTTTATAAATCCTGAATGCTGATTTTGCATCCCTGTATTCTAAGTACAGACAAGACTCCAGACAGTATTCATCAAGTTAAGAAATAACCTCTACTTTCAAGTCCACCATTCTGAACGCTGCACAGAAACTTTACTTACTAGTTTTGTTTTGGATTGTCTTTTCCAGGTTATTTGTATAGTAGCAGCCTGCAAGAATAGACTTAGCACTGAAAGCTGTTCATTAAAACAGATTTAACCTCTGTAGTAAAAATGTGAGGCATGGTTGCTTACAACATCATGCAAAACTCATAGAACTAAACCCATGAACTAATCAGGATTTTCCTGAGTTATTTCCTTTGATTTTCATGAACCTTGGGGCTCAAAAGAAATTGAGGCAACTCGGAGGCTGTTCTGTCTGTGGTGTCATAAGCAAATGAAATTCTATGTGGGCCTTTGTCACCATCACCATTACCTATGAAACTCCAGTATGAGCCAGTTAACTTAGAAGCAGTATAAAAATGCAGGCACCTTTGGTTTTTTGTCTTGTATTGCTTTTTGGTTTTTTGTTTCTTTGTTCTGTCTTTTGTTGTTATTATTATTGTTGTTTCTGTTGTTGTTTGCCTCTTGCAGAGGAATTTTCATCCAGCAATATGGCTGTTTTGGCAAGAGATCACATCCAAAGCCCTTCTAGGTCTGTGTGATCCAGCTGGAATGAAGAGACACCATGCACCTTTAATCACTATAGCCGAAATACAGAGAAGCCTTTAGTAAATGCCTTTAATATCAAACAATGAGAGCAAGATCAGTTTGTGAAAGGAAGCAGCCATGTTTGAAAGTGATGGCTCATTGAGGGTCAGACAAAGTGGACAATCAGAGACAGATTTGACAGAATGAGGCAGAGAAACAATATGCCCAAACCTTGTGAGAACATCTCAGGAAAATGAGGCTACTTAAGAGAACAATGCATTAAGAGAGCAGCACCAGCAGCAGCAACAGCAACAGCAGCAGCAGCAGAGAGAGACAGAAACAGAGACAAAGAGACAGAGAAAGACTGAGACAGAGAAAGACAGAGACAGAGAGACAGACACAGAGAGAGGGCATGTGGTGGCAGTTTTACAAGAACAGTTTTTTTTTCAGAGACAAGTTGCAGAGAAAAGCTCAACAGAGGTGAAGATTTCTGAGCCAGAGAATGAGAAGAATTAGTTTGAGACCTAGCCAAGCAGTTGAGTCAGGAGCTGAAAGAAGCTGGTTTGAAACTTTGAGCTTGGAAAGGAGTTTTGAGCAACAACAGCTGAGTTGAAACAGCCAGCCAGAGTTCAAAAAGAACTAGAGTGGGCTTATTCAGCAGTAGTTCTCTAAGGCAGAAAGAGTCAAGGCCTAGTTAGGCAGACAGAGGCTGAAAGTCGAAGCCTTCAAGGTCTAGGCTTGCAGAAGATTAGATTGTAAGAAAGTTAGAAGTTTTCAGGCCTAGGCCAAGCCATAGTTAGATAGAAATGCTCTGAGCCAAGCCATGTATTCACAGAGCTTGGGTACAGTTCTCATCTCATCCCTTCATCTGAAGAAATAAAAGCAACATTTATATTTACAACTTTTTGTTTTATATATTTACATGGAATGAATGATTCATGGAGAGAAATAGAAAAACCTATGTCCTTATATTCCTAACACATTGTGAGGAAAGACCATACTGTCAATGGGCTAAACAGCAAAAAGTATTATTTAATAAATAAAATATAGAACTTCAAATAAACATGATAAATATGGAGAAGATTGGGAATTTGACTTGACTATATATACATGTATATGTATATATATTTATACATATATGTATAATGTAAATGTATTGTATATGTCTCTATCTATATAAATGAATTACATGCAAAGACTTCTTTTGTAGTAATGAGCTTCAATTACATTTAATAGGTCTTAGAATAGGAAAATATAGTGAAAATTTTAGGAACAATTTGAAACATTGGGAAACAAAATCTTAAGGAAATTTTTCAAAATGTTTCAGTATCATAGAATCCTGAAACACTAGACAGTGAAGAATACATGAAGCTGTGGTCCTTCTCTTCCTTTGCTTACTCCCCTTACAGTGGGAATACTTTTCCTACTCCTAGACAGAAAAACCACCAATCATCTTTTCTTTCTTAATTTTCTAGGCTTTATATTTAACATCTAAACTTGAGTCATGTTTTAACTCCATTCTGTATCAGGAAGTAGAGTATAATGATTTTAAAAAAAAGTCACAGAACCGTGAAGTAATTTGAGAATAAAGGAAAATTCAATCCCTATTAGTTTAATGTATAACTCTGAGGGAATGTTCATGAAATCCACCTGAAGAATGAAACATGCAAGCATCTATGGTAAAATTATACTCTTCACCTGAAGTCCAAAATAAATGTGGATGATAAAATAGTTGGAATGTACCACTAATTTTAAATTTCTTATTGAATATTGTTGGACACATTTAAATGTACTTACATTTTATTTTCAATAATTTTATGTTTATAAATAATTTTGGATCTTAATGTTTTACCTATATTTAATTTTTCCAGTCAAATTAGGCTTCAAAATATTCTGTGAATAGAAATGTGTTTTCCCAGTAGCTGATACCAGGACGCTTCTTTATGCAGGTACTGTGTGGAAAATTCCATTGCCAGAGGAAAGGCTAAGCATTTTGATTTTCACTCCTGGGACTGGATGAACCATGAAGGAGGAAAATTGTTCTTTACTACACATGAGTGGAATTGGAAGTAGGAGAGCAGAGATAAACTAAGCAGATAGAAAAAGATACAGAAAGGGTAGTCATCTGTGTCAGTGACCCACCATTGCTTGCTTGGAGAAAGAGATGAGAAAATTTTAGTTGGATCCACAACATCAAGTTTGAAGCTGTTTGCTTACAAAGAAAATATATTCCTTTTTGTTAATTTTATGGAAGTTTTCTACGGCTCCCTCTCTCCAAAGACAAACAAAAATAAGGATGGATCTGTCTAAATCTATTAATTTACTTATTTGCTAATCTCAAGCCAAAATTTCTTTTACAATGACTTTCCAATTCTACTACTAATCAGAGTTGGCCCTGCTACTTTAGAAAAGATAACTAAGGAAGGTTTTCAGATATTCTGATACAGTACACTGAGAATGTCACCCCTTCAAAGAATAATCTAAGAGTTACATTGTAACTTTCCTCCTACCACTAACTCAAGCCATTGTTTCTACAATGGCTTAATTGATCTCACTAATCCTAGTCTTTTAGATTTGTCTACACACAATGGAACCTCAATGCATCATCTCACTGGTCTTTCAAAAAATATGAACCAGACTGAACAAATCACGTTACTACTTAAATGCCTTTCTTAGATTCTTTATTTAAAATGTACTCTTTCCCACTTGATTCTTCACTCCACTGGGGCTTTAGTCAGAAGTGTGTGGCTGCTCTGTTCCTACTCTTACTTAAGGTATTATAAAAGATCACCTTTTAACACTGTCCATATTTCACTAATATTTATTGAAAATTGTTTTTGTACTCATATATTGTTTTAAACAAGTGATTGCATAACAGTTTCACAGAATATAAGATGAAGAATTCTACAAGTTTATCAACATGGTAGGAGAGAAACAAAACCAGGTACAACTGAAATAATTTTATGGAATAATGTCAAACACAAAATTATAAGACTATTCTCTTGTCCCTTGTACCTATCAGGGCTTTTTAATTCTTTTTCAAACTGATCAGTTCATGGATTAAAGAAACATTTTTTAAAATGTTTATTAAATATCAAGAGATGTGTGGTCCTATCTTTGGGAATGGTTCAAATGCAGGTAAATGTGAACCTTCCCTGCCAACCTGGTTCAGACACAGTCCTATATGTCAATAGCAAATTATGATAGATATATGTGTGCTTGAACTTTATAATCCTTGACAACTTGATTTTGCCCATAAACCCAGGATATTTAAATATTTAGCTACACTTTTTATAATCTTGAAAGCATTTACATCTATGTTTGAATTTAAGCATGAACATACATGTTTGAATTTAAGCATGAACATACTGGTCCACACAAGAGAATCTAATGTGATTGTATTAGACACTCATTAGCAATTTTAACTTTGGAATGAGCCATGAAAAGAAAAAGAAGTTTAATAAAACCAAAGTTTACTCTAACAATATTGAATCTTTAGTTATTGCATTTTAAGATTTATACAGTTTGAAGTAATTTATTATTCAACTCAGTTATATTTTTAATTTTTGTGAGATTTCAGGATCTAAGAATATTTTATCTTACTTACAATTCCCTTTATCCCCACCCTCCCTGTATTTTGCTATGTATACTAGTCTAGCCTTAGATTGTCAATCAACTTCTCCCTGAACCCTTCCATGGTGATTACAACCTGCTCCACCATGTCCAGTTAGAATTTAAATTGCCTTTATTATGTTTATTTAATTTAATTTTATTACTTTTATTATTAAATTGTCCAGTTGTTACCTCCTCCCAGTCCATCCTCCCACAGTTCCATATCCCATTCCTCCTCCCCACTGTCTTCAAGAGGATGCGCCCACTCCCACTCCTCAACCCCAAACCCATGCCAGGCCTCCCTACTTCCTAGGACCTCAAGTCTCTTGCTGGTTAGGCGCATCTTCTCTCACTGAGGCCAAAGCAGGAAGTCCTCTGTTGTATATGTATCAGTGGCCTCATATCAGCTAGTGTGTGCTGTCTGGTTGGTGGTTCACTGTCTGAGAGATCTTGGGGTTCTAGGTTAGTTGATATTACTGGACTTCCTATGGGGTTGCCCTCTTCCTTAGCTTCTTCCAGCCTTTCCCTAATTCAACCACAGGGGCCTCAGGCTTCAGTCCATTGGTTGGTTGTAAGTATCTGCTTCTGTCTCAGTCAGCTGCTTATTGGGCCTCTCAGAGGGCAACCATGCTAGGCTCCTGTCTATAACCATACCATGGCATTAGTAATAGTGCCAGGTCTTAGAGCCTCCCCTTGAGATGGATACCAAGTTGGACTAGACAATGGATCTCCATTCCCTCAGTCTCTTCTTTATTTTTATCCCTGCATTTCTTTTAGACAGAAACAATTCTGCGTCAGAGGTTTTGACTGTGGGATGGATTTATTCTTTACTCCCACTTCAAGTCTGTCACGTTAGAGTTTCTGTGACTTTGAACCAAACCTTCTTCCTTTTGTGTCTCATTGTCTTCTTCCATAAAATGGGAATACTATTATTATCACTTATCTCAAAATTTGGCTTTGAAGAATGAATTAATTATTGCATCTAAGAACACCTGACTCATGTTAAAATTTCAGTATCAGTTAGCTATTATTGTTAAATTATATTGATGAGCAATGTGCTACCTGGAATTAAATTGCTTGCCACTCACCAGAGACCATTCTTGGCAAAAGGAAAAGAAAAAAAAATGTAGTCAAGCTCCATAGAATGAATGAAAAAAGATGATTTCTCATTGCTGAAATCTTTTACCAGTAAATGTGAGTTTATCTGGCTGGAACATATGGGCTATGAACATGGCCCAACTGGCTCAGACAGAAAATGGTTTTGGAAAATAAAGTTGTCTGGCACCAAATGCCTAACTGTAGAGTCTGGGAAACAGAACAAATCTACTATTTATTGAGCACCTGTTACATGCCAGGTAATTTCACTCATGTTGTCTTAGTCCCCGAATGCCAGTAATTCTACTTCATAGCATATAAAGTGAAAAGCTGAGTCAGTATCTGTAGAATGTTACACGGTTTTAAACCCTAGAGTCAGAATTTCATCCTAGCTCTGTTTAAGTCTAAAAGTAAAACCCTTTTCTTTTTAATGTCCTGTTTATGATGGCAATATCAATAGGTTTGCAAGAGCATGTAAAATGCAAATTCTGTTTATCTGCACCACGCCGAATGCCTCTTTTTCACAGCCAAACTAAAACCCAACTCTTGAGAGTTTCTTTTCCTAGAGCCAAGTACAAGGCAATGAGATTTGGTGACTTGTCTTTTCACTGAGATGGATTATAAAAAGGAGCTACATTGCGTGGAAAATTGAACCACTTAATGATTTTACAATTTAACCCCTAGATATGAATTTTTCTCAAAGTGAACAAAGCAAAGTCATCCTGGTTGGTGTTCTCTGTGGAGAATTAGCCTTGGTAACCATGAGTGTATTTTAAATGATTAATTTAAAAAAATAATCAGGCAATATAAAAAGTATCTATTAGAATATAGAAATATTAGAAAAACACCATCAATTTGAGTGCCTATGACATCCAGGCTTGAAAACTGAGTGAGAAAATAAACAAATCTTGAAACATCAAACTGACAGCTTAGAGCATGTGACAAAAGTGGATAGAGTAAGGCCTGAGTAAACAGGTATGAGATTTCCTTACTGAGAAACTGGTGGGACAGAGTTTTCTCTCCACTTACTAGCTTATAGTTTCTTTAGTTTTATACCATGCAATAAACAATACCAATCTCTTTTCCACTTAGTTCATAGGCAGCCTCATTTGTGATAGGCAGAAGCTGGAAACAGCTCAGATGTCCCACAACAGAAGAATGGACACAGAAAATGTGGTTCATTTACACAATGGAGTACTACTCAGCTATTAAGAAAAACGACATCATGAGTTTTGCAGGCAAATGGTTGGACCTAGAAGATAACCAAATTAAGATAACTCAGACCCAAAAGAATATGCATGGTATATGCTCACTAATAAGTGGATATCAACCAAAAAAGTACTGAATTCCCAGGATACAAACCACAGAATTCAAAAAGGCTAGTAAAAATCTTTTAAAAAAATTTAAGAAGGCTGGCAAACTGAAGGGCCCAAGTAAGGATGCCTCAGTACCACATAAAAGAAATAAGAAAGCAATCATAGGTTGTGGGGAAAGGGACCGGGGTGAGACAGGGGACAGGGAGGGGAAGAGAGGAACATGATTAGGTATTGGAGGGGGAACAGGACTGAAGCCCTGAAGGCAAGCAGAAAGAATGGAAACAGGCAATGTTGTGAGGTAGGATATGGGGGGACCCTCTAGAATGTACCAGAGACCTGGGAGGTGAGAGAATCTCAGGACTCAAAGAGAAGGACCTTAGATGAAATGCCCCACAGTGGGGAGAGGGAATTTGTAGAGCCATCTCTAGTAGAAAGACAGGGCATCAAGTAGAGGGATTGGGTTGCCATTTCACAGTAAATCCCTATGACCCAGAATTGTTCCTGTCTAAAAGAACTACAGGAACAAAAATGGAGAGGATCCTAAGGAAAAGGAAGTCTAGTCGCACGCCCAAATTGGGATCCAGCTCAAGGGGAGGCCCCAAGACCTATTACTGATGCTATGGTATGCCTACAATCAGGAGCCTATCAGGACTGCCCTCTGAAAGTCCCAACAAATACCTAAAAGATTCATATGAAGATATTTACACCCAATCAATGAAATGAAACTAGTGACCCCTGTGGTTGAATTAGGGGAAAACTGGAAGAAGCTAAGGAGAAGGGTGACCCCCATAGGAAGACCATCAGTTTCAACTAAGCTGGTCCAATTAGATATCTCAGACACTGAAGCGACCAACCAGGCAGCATATACCAACTGATATAAGGGCACCAACACATATACAGCAGAGGGCTGCCAGGTCGGGACTCATTCAGAGAAGATGAACCTAACCCTCCAGGGAGTGGAGGGTTTTTTTTTTTTACGGGGGCCAAGTGGGTGATATGGGCACATCCTCTTGGAGACTGGGGGACAGGAAGGAGGTGTGGGATGGGAAACATTCTGAGGATGGACTCGGAGGGAGATAAAGTCTGTACTGTAAACAAATGATTAAAGAAGAAATAAAAAAAAAGGAAAGGAGAAGAAATTAAAATTAATAATAATAAAAGAAGTATTTCTCCCTCTAGCTGCTGTTCCCAGTGGCATAACAAATTTACTTTACTGTTTACTTTCTTCCTCCTGCAAGTCTGGGATCAGCCTGTCTGAGAATAGCATAGCTCGGAAAGGTCTTCATGTAACAAGCATGTTTGCTTATACTCAATGCCAGCTCTCCTCGTGTGCAAACAGGGTCTTGAAGTCGACCACCTTGATGAATGGTGGGAGGAAGGTTTACACTGGGCTTAATACAACTTGGAGGGTGAAAAATTTGTCTCACCCACCATGAGTATTCTTAGTTTTAAAACACACTAAGACTTTCCTTCTCAACTTCTTCTGTATTAAGTTTTGATAAGACCATGAAAATTGAATTCTTAAAATGATCATCAGTAACTCTGATGTGACTGGTCTAAATACATTTAGGACCAGTGCTGCAATATAAATGAACATAGGGGAGTAAATTAAAGCATATTTGGGGGCTTGTCTTAAATAGTAAAAGGAGATTTGAAAATACTTCAAAATAAGATAAAATCATTAAGGTATGACGAAATATAATTATATGAAATCAGTTTGGAGACAGCATAGGAATAATGGTGCCCATACGTTTTTGAACTTTGGAAATCATTAGAAAAAGACTCAAAATATGTTTGACATTGTATTCCTCTAACATTTGTTAATTTACTTTGAACCTTATAAAACATAATACGTCTTTTTTAGGGTTTTGAATAAACTATTTGAAATAAATTCTGTGTATTAAATATTCAATCACTAAAATGCAGAGAAAATCAACTTTTGAAATCATAGAGTAAATACTATTTCCCAATGTCAAAAGACATTGTGTGCTGTCTACTTTTTATGTCAAAATGACACAAGCTAGAGGGAACCTCAATTGAGAAAATGGCTCCTTCAAATTGGCTGATAGACCAGGCTTAAGAGTCATTTTGTTGATTAGTGATTGATATGGGAGGACCCAGTTCACTGTAGGTGATAGCTCTGAGCAGTTGGTCTTGGGTTGCATAAGAAAGCAGGTCAAGCAATCCATGGAGAGCAAGCCCATAAGTCATATTCCTCCATGGTCTCTGCATCAGTTCCTGCCTCCAGGTCCCTTTTTGGAGTTCCTGCCTGACTTCCTTCAGAAATACATGGTCTGAGAGTTCTATGATGTAAACCTTTTCCTCTCTAAGTTGCCTTTGGTCATTTCTTAAATTATAGCAATGGAAAAGGAAGATGGATTGAAAATAGTTACACAAAGGACTGTTTTAGAATTTATTCTGATGTTGGGAAGATATTAATGGGAAATGATTATCTGCAGATACTATAAAGAAATAAAGGGTAAAAAGTCTTATTTAGTCAAGTGCCAGGATGATATTAATATTTGTAATTGTTTTTCACATAACTAGTATATAGAATGGACATGTAGGTTTAACTTGCTGACAGTTTGTGTTATTAATTATGATCATGAAGGTATCTTTCATGACATACCATTTAATTGGATATTGATTAATCTATACACTAAATGTCTTCACTAATCTATAATAGATGACAGCACATTAAATTCAAGGATATACTATTTAATTTTCTTTGCAAAAATACAAGTTTAAAATCCCATAACAAAGATGTGGCAGATAAGTGATTCTTGAGTTTCATTGTGAGAAGCTATAAGATTGACTATGTATAGTAATTCTAATCAATTCTCTCTATGATGGTGGCAAGATTTTTAATGATATATTAGTCTATACGGAGACATATTAAAAGTCTAGGAAGTGTTCTGTGTTAATTATCTGTTTCTGTTTAACCAATTGTATCATTGAAATATTAGCAATTTAAAATAAAACTTATTATAATATAGTTTCTGTGGGTCAGTCGTCTGGGTTAAGAAACGCTGACTGAAATTCTAACAATGTGCTGTTCCTTTCTTAATTGTCCATGGTTGGTCTAATCTATGATGTTGCAATGTTGTAACTGAATTCTTAGAGACAGAACCTTAATTTCCTTGTTTAGCATGTCAATGGCCTCTGCATCAAGAAGATGACCACATGTCAGAATGATGACTTTCAAATTAAGATGAACTATTAAGACCATCAGGGGAATCTCACTCTTGGGTTTTTTTTTTTTTTAATTCAGAAAAAGTCCAGTATATTTTAAGGGTACATCTATTTTAATAAAATTTACCCAGCATAATTTTAATTCTGATAAAAGCAAAGGTCATATGGAACCTTAATTGCTATTCCAAATTCCTTGGTTTTGCTGTTTAACAGAATAGAGTCATGAAAGTCAACTTGATGACCTTCCCATCCCTCTAATACTCAAGTAGATGCCTACCACACAGAACATATTTGCTCGAATTAAAGACTTTTAAAAATGTATTGAAAATACACTCATCTCTCATACAATACATCCCAATGGTAGTTCCCCTCCTTCTACTCCTTCCAGCTCCCTTACCTCAACTCTTTTTCAGATCCACTCTCCCTCAGTTCTCTTTCAAAAAAGAAAAAAATCTCTAAGAGACAACAACTGAGCACAACAACAACAAGAGCAACAATAACAACAAAACACAATAAGGCAAGGCAAAAACACTCAAGCCTAGGTTCAACGAGGCAACTCAACAGGAGAAAATGAGTCCCAAGAGCAGGAAAAAGAGTCAAAGACAAGCCTGCTCCCATAGTTAGGAGTTACTGTCTGGTACAGAGGACTTGGTACAGACCCCATTGGACCTGTGATTACCTCTTCTGTGATCCCATATGCTCCTGGTTTAGTTGATTAGGTGGGCTAGGATCTCCTTGTGTTCTTCAGCCTTTCTGACTCCTATAAACTTTCCATCCCCTTCTCCAATCTGCAAGGAGAAGGACATGATGGAGACTCTCTTGCTACATAATGTCTAACCATGGATATTCACATCCACTCCCATCTGCTGTCAGATGAACTGTCTCTGATGACACCAAGGCACCAGTCTGTGAGTGCAGCAGAACCTGGTTAGGAATCACTCATTTCCTTGAGTTTTTATACCACTTGTATTTGATTCTACTCTAGGTCTCTGGGCTATCCAGTCTTTAGTTTCTGACCACTGAGCAGTGTCCTTTATGGGCTCCCTCCCCTGGAATGGGTCTCAAGTTAATTCAGACATTGGTTGAGCATTTGCACAGTTTCTACACCACCAATGCTGCATCATATCTTGTAAGCAGGGCAGATTGTTGGAATGTGAAAGTTTTTGTGTCTGCCCTAGAGTCCACATTTTTCCTTTGGTCATTTGCCTGAACCAAAAAAAATCTAGATTGTGGGGCTAAATATTCCATATTCAGTGAGCTGTGTGGATGTTATCTTTGGCAATGGGAAGTACTGTTATTTGGCTGATAGCCATCTTCTGTCCTAGTGTTTGCCTGGATTGTTGAGAAATCTCCATGGTATGACCTGGAGCCAATAACTTGGCAGCATGTAACACAGTCCAGCCACCAAGATGGTTGCTTGGCTACAAGAGATGGCTGCTTAAGAGATCATGTGCCCCACTACTAATAGTTTTCACTAGGGTCACCCTAATGGATTCCAGGATGTTACCACTGCACTAGGTCTCCACACCACCTTCCCAATGCCTGCTCATTCCAGCCATCTCTTATTTTTATTTCTCTCTCTTCAACCCATCCCCACCTCCCCATAATCCATTTCACCCCATATCCATCTGCCCAAACTTCACGTAACCTCTCAGGGTCTATGTATTGTAGCTTGGTTATCATTTACACAACAGTTAATATCCACTTACAAGTGAATACATATTATATCATCTTTCTACATCTGGATTACTTCATTCAGGATAAAAATTTTCTAGTTCCATCAACTAAACTGGATCATGGCATTATCTTTTAATAGTTGAACCAGATAGCATTAAATAAATATACTACATTTTCTTTATCCATTCTTCAGTTGAGAAATGTCTATGCCATTTCCAGTTTTTGACTCTTATGAATAAAACCACTGTGAACATAGTAGATCAAGTGTCCTTGTGGTAGAATGGAGGGTCCTTTGTCGAATAGTTGCATCTCCAGGTACATTGATTCCCAATTTTCTGAAGAGCAGCTACATTGATTTCCATGGTGGCTGTACAAATAAGTACTTCCACCAACAATGGAAGTTGTTGCTCCGCATTCTAGCCCACACGAGTTTTTACTTGTGTTATTGACCTGAGCTTTTCTCACAGTTGTAAGATGAAATCTAACAGAAGTTTTGATTTATATTTCCCTGATGGCTAAGGATGTAGAACATTTCTTTAAGAGTTATTCACTTTTTTGAAATTACTGTACTTGGATTTTTTTTTTTTTTTTTTAGATCTGTTCTGTTTTTTCCATCCTCTGTTATAGTTTTTAACTTCTTGGTTTTCAAAGACTTAAAGTACAAGATTTTCTCTTGCTTGGTAGGAATTACCCAAAGATACTTTAAGTTATTGTAGTTTATCATGAATAATATTTTTACATGATTCCATTCTCAGTCCATTTGCCATTTGTATATCAGAGAGCTACTAATTTCTTTTTTTAAGTTCATTTGTATCTAGCTACTATTTGTATCTAGCTACTATTTTTGTTGGTATAAGCTATAGAAATTCCCTGGTGGTGTGTTTAGGGTCACTTATATGTCCTATCATATCATCTACAAATAATGATACATTGAATTCCTTCTTTCCAAGTTATATCCCCTTGATCTTCACTTGTTTTATTGCTCTAGCTAAAACTTTAAGTACTGTATTGAAGAGATATGGAAAGAGTGAAGAGTGGTGCACACCTTTCATTCCAGCACTTGGGAGGCAGAGGTAGATGGATATTTGAGTTTTAGGCCAGCCTGGACTACAGAGTTCCAGGACAATCAGGGCTATACAGAGAAATCCTGTCTCTAAAAACCAGAAAAAAAAAAAAAGAAAGAAAGAAAAAAAGGAAAGAGTGAACAATTTTCTTTTGTTTCTGAGTTTAGTGGAATTACTTTAAGTTTCCATTTAATTTGAAGTTTGCTATAAATTTGCTGTAAACGACCTTTATTATATCTAGGTGCATCCCTTATATCCCAATTTTTTCTAGGGCTTCTATCATGAAGTGTTGTTAGATTTATATTTTGTCAAAGGCATTCCCTGTATCTAATGACACAATCATGAGGATATTTTTCTTGGAATGTGATGGCTTACATTTACTGATGTTTTGATATATTCAAAATTTATCCCTGCATCTCTGAGTTGAAACTGACTTGATCATTGGGGATGATCTTTTTGATGTGTTCTTAGATTTGTTTTGCAGTTTGTTTTATTGATTATTTTTGTGTATATATTCATAAGTGAAAGTGGTCTGTAATTCTATTTTGTTAAGTTCTTTATGTTGTTTGGATATTAGGGTAACAATTGCTTCATAAAAGTAATTGTGCAATGTTCCTTCTGATTCTATTTTGTAGAGTGTTTTGAGGAGAATTGGCATTTAATCTTCTTTGATTGTCTGGTAGAATTCTATGTTAAAACCATCTGGCCCTGAGCTTTTTAGTGATAAGAGACTTCTAATGACTGTTTCTATTTCACTAGGGGTCATAGGTCTAGTTAAACAGTTTATGTCATCCTAATTTAACGTTTACAGGTGTAAAAGTTATTGAGAGAATTACTGTTGAGAAAACTATTCATTTCTTTTAGATTTTCCAATTTGGTAGAGTTCAGTTTTTCAAGGTATGTCCTCATTATTCTCTGGATTTACTCCTTGTCTTTTGTAATATCTACCTTTTCATTTCTGGTTTTGTTAATTTGTATATTTTCTTTGCCTTTTACTTAGTATGGATAATGGTTCGTCTTTCTTGTTGATTTTCTCAAGGAACAAACTTTTTGTTTCATTGATTCTTTGTATTGCTTATTTTGTTGCTATTTAATTAATTTCAGCTCTCTCTCTCTCTTTCTCTCTCTTTCTCTCTCTCTCTCTCTCTCTCTCTCTCTCTCTCTCTCTCTCTCTCTCTNTCTCTCTCTCTCTCTCTCTCTCTCTCTCTCTCTCTCTCTCTCTCTCTCTCTCGTAGGCCCTCAGTAGAGTATGGTTAACTTGTGATGAGTTTGTAAGCTTTCTGTTGCTTTCATTGTTGTTGATGATATGCAGCTTTAATTTGTGGTGGTCCATTTTGCTTGGCATAATTATTTCCATACCTTTACCCTGAGGAAATGTCATCCTTGGTGTTGATGTATAATTTTTCTTCTATATTCTGGGAATTGAGACCATTGATATGGAGAGATATCACTGACCAATGATTGTCCTTTCTGTTACTATATTTCTGTTAGTTCTGGTTGTGATGGTAGTGATGTGTGTGTGTGTGTGTGTGTGTGTGTGTGTGTGTGTGTGTGTGTGTTTGAATGTATGTGGGTTTTTGTGTATGTAGTGTGTATTTGCCTTTTTAATTCCTCTGGTGTGAGATTATATATTTTCTGTGTTTTCCTGAGTATAGTTAACCTCCATAAGATAGATTCTTCCATCTATCACTTTTTTTGAGCTAGAGTTTTAGATAGATATTGTATAACTATGGATATAACATGGAATGTCTTATTTCAACATATATGATGATTGACGTTTTGCTGGGTATAGTATTTTGGGGTGACATATGTGTTCTCTGTAGACTGCAGCTCAACTCTCCCAGCTATTCTGGCTTAATCAGGTATAATTCTAATGTGCCTTCCTTTTTATGTTACTTGGCCTTTTTCCTTTGCAACTTTTAATATTCTTTCTTTTTTTCTGTATGTTTAGTGTTTTGATTATTATGTGGGAAGGGGACTGTCTTTTCTACTTCTATCTATTTGGTATTTTGTATGTTTCGTATACATTTATAGGCATCCCCTTTTTAATGTTATGAAAATTATCTTCTAAGATTTTTTTTTAAATATTTTCTGGGTCTTTGAGTTGGGAATCTTCCACTTGTTCTATTCCACATGTTCTTAACTTTCATAGTATCCCAGGTTTCCTAGATGTTTTATGCCAAGAGTATTTTAGATTTAACATTTTTTGATGATGTAACAATTTCTCTTACCATATCTTCAGTGCCTTAGATTCTGTCTGACATCTTTTGTATTCTGGTGGTGCAGCTTGCCTCTCTATTTTCTATTTGAAATATTAAATCTTTCATTTTCAGAATTCTTCCTCTTACACTTTCTTTATTACTTCTATTTTTATTTTCAGGTATTCAACAATTTTATTTGTTTTCCTCAAATATTTGTTTGTGTTTTCCTGGATATCCTTAAGGGATTTATTTCTTCCCTCTTTAAAGACTTTTGCCATCTTCATATGGTTGGTTTTAAAGACTTCTTCTTGTGCTTCTGGTATGTTGAAATATTAAACAGCTTCTTTTGTATGACACCTGGGTTCTATTGTATGGATATTTATATAATTGTTACTGATTTTCACCTTTTGCTCAAATCTAGTAATCTTGGTTTGGGATGATTAAAGTTCTAGGTGCTGGAGCTGAAATTGTCTTTGTTGAGTGGGGTTGTTCATCAATTTCTGTTCCTCTCAGGATTTTTAGAGAATATGACATCTCTGCATTGCCTGATTTGATAACCAGGTTGGCTGGCATATTCCTAGTCTTCACAGGGAATGCCTGCTGCTTGCTGTTGGACGCTGAGACATTGCAATCAGTGTGGGTAGTGGAACAAAGCCCTAAAGAGGATGTTCTGTGAGAACCACAGGCATCATGGGCCATAGAAATCTGAGACTGCAGCTGGTGATCTCTTGTAGCATTAGGAAAGAGCTTGAGAGATTTTTTTCTACTGGAGGAAGGGAGAGAAAGGGGAAGGTCTGTGGGCAGGATTCTGGTTTTCTCAGAAGTAGGGAATATTATAATCCACATTAGAAGTCTCCCCATCACAGATTACTAATTGTGTCCATATTATATTCTTTGTAATTCTTAAAATGTATGAAATTTAAAGAAATGCAAAAAAATCTAGTATTATGTTTCTATAGTTAACTATTAACAATATTTTACATAACTGCACACATATATATTATATAATTGTAGAAATATGATTTAAATTAATATATCTTATTAGTTTATAACTTTAATGTTAAAATTTCCTCAAATCCTAAATAGCTTCAAGTATTAGCAACATTCAGTCCTTCCTCTAACTCTTCCACTGGGGTCCCTAGACTCAGTAGGATTGTTGGCTGTGAGTATCTGAATCTGTATTAGTCAGATGCTGGTAGAACCTCTCAGGAAGCAGCCATACAGGGTTCCTATCAGATAGCACTTCTTAGCATCAGAAATAGTATTGAGGTTTATGTCTGCAGATGGGATGAATCCCTAGGTAGGGCGGTCTCTGGATGAACTTTCCTTCAGATTCTGTTCCAAAAATAAAAGTTCCTGTTTTTGTTTGTTTGTTTGTTTGTTTTTGACAGAAACATTTCGGCTTAACAATTTTGACATGGGTGGGTGGCCCCATCCCTCAATTGGTGGGGCATGCTTATCTACTAGAGGTGGTCTCTACAGGTTCCATCTCCCCTTTGGGTCCATTTCAGCTAAAAATCATACCTGTTGGGTCCTGGGAGACTCTTGCTTCCCTGGCATCTGAACTTTCTAGTGGCTACCCTCAGTTCCCAATTCCCCACTGCTACATACTACATACTACATGCTACATTCCATTCCTGTCCTTCTCTCCTGTTCCTTACCACCCCTGATCCTGCCCCCTTTTCTCTCTGCCCCTCCCCTCTTCCCCACAGATCCTTCCTTCCTTCTACATCCTGTAATTATTTTGTTCCCCCTTCTATGGAGGACTGAGGCATTCACACGTTGGTCTTCCTTCTTGTTAAGCTCCATATGATTGTGGATTGTATCACGGATATTCTGAATTTTTTGCCTAATATCCTCTTATGAGTGAGTATATACCATGTGTTCTTTTGTGTCTGAGTTACATGACTCATGATGATATTTTCTAGTTCCATCCATTCACCTGCAAATTTTACGAAGTCATTGGTTTTAATCAGTGAGTAATACTCCATTGGGTAAATGTGTCACATTTTCTGTATCCATTCCTCTGTTAAGAGACATCTGGCCTGGGGATGATGGCATATGCCTTTACTCCCAGCACTTGGGAGGCAGAGGCAGGCAGATTTCTGAGTTCGAGGCCAGCCTGGTCTACAGAGTAAGTTCCAGGACAGCCAGGGCTACA
>NC_034598.1:74059928-74066678 GCF_900095145.1 Mus pahari
GTGCTTTCTTTTAGAAATGAAAAAGAAAGAGAGAGAGAGAGAGAGAGAGAGAGAGAGAGAGAGAGAGAGAGAGAGAGAGAGATATCTGGGTTGTTTCCAGATTCTGGCTATTACAAATATGGCTGCTATTAACAGAGTAGAGAATGAATGTATCCTTACTTCCTGTTGGAGCATCTTCTGGGTATATGCCAAGGAGTAGTATAGCTGAGTCTTCAGGCAGAACTTTTTCCAATTTTCTGACTAACCACCAAACTGATTTCCAAAGTGGCTTTACTGGCTTGCAGTCCTACCAGCAATGGAGGAGTGTTCCTCTTTCTCCACATCCTCACCAGCATCTGCTGTTACCTGTGTTTTTTTATCTTAGCCACTCTGACTGGTGTGAGGTGGAATCTCAGGGCCATTTTGATTTGCATTTCCAGAGCTTTATTTCTTGACCATTATGACTGTAATGAAAATACTTCAAGTGTAGCTCACATAGAAATGTATTTGTAACATGACAAAATATTGGTCTGTCTGTATAAGTTATTGATGAGAAAGCAGTCCCTATCCTATGCCAACTGATTTCACACACTGGGGAACCTCTAATGATGGGCAGCTGAGTATCCTCTATATAAAAACATTCACCACCATTACCCAAAGTCTCATGAGAAAAAAATGATTATTTATTTAAACAATTTTTAATACCCTTTATGTACCAACAAGTAAAACTCTGTAGACTTACTGTAATGAATAAATTATAAGTATCAATAATTTCTAGCCAAAATGTAATTATTCAAACAGGGTGACATTTAAAGATATACCAGAGTAAGCAAGATACTGTTTGCTTTCAAGAAAAATGGATGCTTTCATAAGCCATTAAAAACATTACTGAGAAAACAAAGAGGACAGAATATTGACCTGAGGTATGCAAACAACACAATAACCTAGAGTGTTGTTTCCATTGAAAGTTTCAGAATTTTTCTCTGTGACATAACATGATCAATGACTACATTCCTCCAAGATAGTTTTAGCATAAATCCAATAATGCAGCTTTCAGTGCTCAGTAGCACGCGTGACATGCCAGGCAAAGCGAAGCCACACATTCAGTAGTCCTTTTGCTTCCTCTCATTTAACTCAGTGAGTCAGGGAGTCCACTGAATTTTAAAAGTAGTTATCAGACACCATTAACCACAAACACTTCTATTTTCTTTTCTTCAATAGTTTACATTCTTCAGAAATGGGGGTCTGGAGAGTTTCTTAGGGGAGCAGAGCAAACAGGCTGAAATAGCACAAACATTCTAGCATAAAATAAAGTCTCAGCTGTTTGTATCTGCATATATTTTACTTAAGATGCTAAAGAAATAGAGCAGCATATTTATTTTAATGGTGATAGTAAGTTGGACCTATAAACTAGGTACAAAAGAGGATCTATACTCCAGGAAAAAAAGTTTTATTGATACCTATTGTAATTATATATTAAAAACTTACTAGATTTTAATGCTACCATGCTGTACATACAATACAATGATTAATTTTTATAATGTTAAGTTTACTATTAAAATTTGGGGGGACTTTCCGGTAAAATACTCCCTTTCAACTAGTTCCTTCTACCCTCCAACCCCTACCCCTTGCCTTGGTTATTTAAACTTCAGGGTCTTTGCTACACACACTGTTCAGTGAGGCAGAGCCTTGGTGTCCCTGCAGGGCTATCCCAGTGCTACTGATACTGGTTTCTACCCACAACCTTCCAGCAATGCTCCCCCAATTTGTTCAACTTGTAGACCTTGCCTCTCCACTCTTGGGAGACCTTCGATTGTGGGAATCCCTGGCTTTCCTGAAGCCCCTGGAAAGAAGCAGCTATGCCCAGGTTTCTGCAATGTAAGTAGCCTGAAGTGACAACTGACAGAATTGGGTGGCTCCATTCAAGTGTGGTGCACTCATCCAGGCATTCCTCATATTAAAACAATTCTAGACCTTCAAAGAACAAACAAACAAACAAAACCAAGCAAACAAACAAACAAAAAAAACAAAACCAATTTTTTGGCTGTAATACAATTTTAAAAAATAGAAAAGAAAAATGACACATTTCATTATCATAAGAGAAATAATCTTCTTAAAAGTGTTGCCTCCCCCAGCCTTGAAGCAGGCTGATTCAGACCTTTTTGTCACTAAGCATGGAACCACCTGGGGTGGAACCTTCCAACTTACAAAGCAGGTTCTCTTGTCTACACCTGCCACTGCTTTCCTCCAAAACATTATCACTACCTGCTGAGACCCTTGAGACCTTCTGGAAACAGCATCCTGCAGATCACCTTCAGCTGGTGAAGGGCATCAAGAATGAACTGGTGGGGGATGGGCCTCCTTCCTCTATATAAGCTCAGAATCTCAGTAAACTCGTGGGCTTTGATCAGCTATGTTGTCTTAGCCTCCTTCATTGCTCGCAGTCTAATCTCTTTCAGCCCCAGCCCACCTTTCAGGAGTACCCAGTTCGAGTGTGGCTGCGGGCGGTCATACTCATAAAAGTATACTATAGTTTTTACATATAGAAAGCTTACTTTTGATTTGTTACTTTAATATTTTTTTAAATCTTTCTGGAAACAGGCATTGTTAAGCTTGCTAAAGGTGACAATCAGGAGCAGATTTTTCAAAATCTTATTGATGGTTTCTGAATTAAAGTAAAGGCAGTCAAGCACGTGTTTTATATATGTTGGAATTGGTAACATTTTTGAATTAAAATGAATTTAATTAGATTCATAGAACTAATTTCAAAGATGTAGTATCTTGTACACCACTTTGTACATTTTTTACCTTCAATGTTTTTCCTTATTAGAGCTAAGATATGTCAGTATGAGGTACTTCAATATACAAACAATTTTCAAAAAGGGTCAAGCATTTTGTAAAGATATTTCTTTAAATATCTAATAATAAGCACTTAAAGAGGTAGCTCAGTGGGGGAAGTCTTGCCCATCATGAATGATGCCCTAGATTCAGTGTCTAGCAATGCAAATAATAGTGATAATATTAATAATGCAATCTATTGGTTACAAAACAAAGTTTGAAAAGAAAATACTTTGAAAGATTAAAGTTATCTTCCAGCTGGCTTGGTTCTCTTTGTGCCCTTACAATCCCTTAATTAGAAAACTACAACAAAGGCAGTGTACTGGCTAGCTTTGTGTCAACTGGACACAGCTGGAGTTATCACAGAGAAAGGAGCTTTAGTTGGGGAAATGCCNCCATGAGATCCAGCTGTGGGGCATTTTCTCAATTAGTGATCAAGGGGGAGAGGCCCCCTGTGGGTAGGACCATCTCTGGGCTGGTAGTCTTGGATTCTATAAGAAAGCAGGCTGAGCAAGCCAGGGGAAGCAAGCACAGTAAAGAACATCCCTCCATGGCTTCTGCATCAGCTCCTGCTCCCTGACCCGCTTGAGTTCCAGTCCTGCATCCTTTGGTAATCAACAGCAGTATGGAAATGTAAGCCGAATAAACCCTTTCCTCCCCAACTTGCTTCTTGGTCATGATGTTTGTGCAGGAATAGAAACCCTGACTAAGACAGGCAGCCACAGAAAAATATATAATGTTAATATAAGGCATTTGTATGTTATGATTATTTGAAAGTAATAAAAGTAAAGCCAAAAAAAAATCCATAAATTTTGAAAGAAGGGAAGAAAGAAGGAGATTGATGGTGGTTTGCTATTGCCTGCTTCACATGTCACCAGATAAGGGGAACAATGTAAAAAAAGAAAATTAGTCTACCAGCTGAATGTAACAATGGACATAACCTCAGGAGACCTGAATTTACATCATTCTTATATTTCCCCTATGCATTAACAAGATAGTCTTGCCTTCCAGGTGATGGATATTGAAATTTATTTATCTAATATTTAGTTTTATATTAATGGAATAAATTTTATTATAAACAGTCTTTCCAATTTTCAAGAGAACCCTCAAGAAAACAGCAGTCCCTTAATACATGCACGGAATTTAGATACAAGTGAATATTTTTTATTTTATTAAAACAAGCACACACAAAACAATAGGAGAAAAACCCGAATAAGCAAATCTGACCATATATAGTAGTAACTTAACCCTTCAATTATCTCTCAGGAAGGCTAAAATGCTATTTTAGTGGGAACAGGTAGTTGTCCAAAGCTTTTGATAGAAAGTAAGTTTTACACAAGTTACCCTAATATTTATCATCTCTAATATTTTTTTGAAAACCAGGACACAGATATACCAAAGAAACTCTACAAATATCCCATAACAATCCAGAAGTTAAAGAAGTTTAAGGGTGTCATAAAATCTGAGTATGGCAAACAATTTATAAAATAAGCTTGCAGCCAGAGAAAACTAAATCATGGAGATCTCTCAGAAGGGTAACAGATCAGAGGACAACAGGAAGTAGAACAACCTTCACCATTTCCCCAAGACACTTGGCCATAAGCAGATGCAGAGCTTTACTTTATAGATATTACAAAGGTAGCTATTATGAGAAATATGGGAAACACCCAAGTACGCCTAGGAGTGAGAAATTATCATCCTCCAATAGGCCATGAACATTTGTTTTCTTTTCACTCTTTTTCTAATTTTTCAAATAACATTCCCCCCTCCTCTTGGGTGTGAAAATTCAGATTCAAAAATCTGGACACACATGTCTACCTGTTTAAGTTTCCAGTGAACTCAATGCACCACTTTCAAGCACTTCAACAGAGTAAACTAAATATATCATATTTCTAGTGGTCCATGCTGTCTCTTTGCTGACTTGTTATACTATTAGTGGTGATGAATTTGTGTTCCTTGAACTTCAATACTTGCAGCTCTTGAGACATCTGCTTATTATTGCAATGATAATAGAGTGTTCATCATTTCCATTGAGCATGAACTGAGACCTACATCCTATGACTATAGTGATATAGCCAGCATTCTTTTCTTCCTGACTCCTTTGAAACCCATATTACCAACAAGTTTATTATTCATAGTTACAAGGTCTTCATTGTTTTTAATCTCCAATGATTATTGCTGCTAGTACTTCTTTGACCAAATCTGTTCTGATCAAACTTGGAACGCTGCTGGCAAATACTAAAATATCCTCAAGGATCCTGTGCTTCTTTGATTGTTCTTTGGGAGACTTTGGGTGTGATACCATGCCAGTGGCATCGCCTCCAGTATGTTTCTGGGTCCCAAGTTTGTGCATTAGTATCTCAATCGGCATTCAAACATTTTGGACAGATCCATATACAACCATATTTATCACTAAGGTTAGAATGACAGTTTGCTGAATTATCTCCCACACATTTTCTGGAGTATCTGGCAGCAAAGCCTACCTCCTATTTCAAGCACTACTGCCCAGTGTTAATGACATGAAAGTGATCTGTGTCCTTGTCCTGAGAAACTGCAGATGTTTCACTAGTGGGCTTTGGCTGTGGTAGCTAAACTAGGATCTTGTTTCCATTCTCATCATTACTTACTCTACTGATTAAATTCAACAGTTTTTTTTTCTCTGAACTGGAAACTGGTTTCACATTTGTCTCATGTTTTTTTTCCCAATGTCCACAGCTGCCCTGATGCCATTGCCATATAAGCAGTGGCTGACAGGATTCTTAACAACAAGAATCATGCTTATTGCTTGACACTACCACCATCCCACCTTTTGCCAGAATTCTTGCTGGATCTGCTATAGAGTTTATTCTTCCAGAAGTATCAACAGAGTCATTTTAAACTGAAACAAGGTACAAAGGCCACTGGTAGAAGTAACAGGCAATTATAAGACATAGCGTCCTTGGGGCAAGGACTGAAAACAGGGAAGTAGCTGCCACAGCCAGGTAACAAGCTATTCAGGGCAGATAAGTATTAATGTATAATTTTCCTGTTCAAAATTTCCAAATGATATTAAGTTACAGGAAATCTGTAAAGGTTCATTAATATTGAAAGCAAAAGCTAACAATGGAATCTATCATCAATTTAGAGAACTAGTGTCCTATAGGCAACTAAAAGTAAAGGTTATATTTAAGCATATTGTCAGAAACCACAAGTGGAACTGCATCTTTTAAATAAACATTAGGCTCTGAACATACAAGTAGATCAAAAGTATGTGTACAGAAGCGCTCATTTTCAAGGTTTTCTTCCTTTCCAATATAGACACACAAACACTATGTCTACCTGAGCCATATAAAAAAGCACACTCAATTGTTTTCTTCTATTAGTCCTTGTAGCTTTGAATTTGTCTGAGAGTAGAGATTAGCATAAGACTACATTGCCAGCTTTGCCATTTACTTTCCTGTGTGTGATCTTGAGCAGATTAATACCAATTCTTCAAGTTTACCTTTGCAAATTGAAACGATGCAAATAAGAGGACTTGAAAAAAATAATGAGCTAATATATCTAAAAGGCTCAGCATAGTATTTGTCAACTAACAGGAGCCCTTATTACAGTTGGTGCTGTTTTTATTATTATTTCTATAAAAACCATTGACTTGTTTTGAATTTGGTTGATTTTGAAGGATCTATCACAAATTGTGTAACTGAACTGTTTAAAAACTTAGAGTAAATAGTTTAAGGAATCAAATATTAATTTGCATGCTACTTGAAGTCAGGGCTTGTGTTGTTAAATCCTTGGATTAGCAAAAAAAAATGTAAGTATAACAATGTTTGAGAAACACAAAATAAAATTAGAAAAGTAATAAATATGCAAGTAAAGCTTTTCACAAGCATTATTTTTGTGTAGAATGTGTGTATATATATATATATATATATATATATATATATATATATATAT
>NC_034598.1:74066707-74079376 GCF_900095145.1 Mus pahari
ATATATATATATATATATATATATATATATATATATGTATGATTTTTTAGATGTATTTTTTTTTTTAGATGTATGATTTCAGGGTTGACCATTTGGTATTTGATAAACATTTGGTGTGCTCTTCCCTGAAGAACACAATTTCTCCCATTGTCTTCAGCATGACTTAGAGGAGTGTAGCTTTTGAGTAGGGTTGGGGCCTCCTGAGCTTTCTTCTGTTCACATTAGCATGTCACTCATACCATGCTTGTTCAGGTATATTATCAGAAACAATTGAAATTACATATTTAGACAGTCTTGGTGAGACTTTATGTGTGCAGCATCTGATGATACTAGGAAACAGAAGATCCCAGCAATTTCCCTGTTTCTCTAGCTCTTACAATATTTCTATGCCTTCAACAACAATCCATCAGCTTTCTATATTGGATTGATATTTCTATATTGGATTGGTATTGTAGATGTATGTGTTCAGACTGGGTTTTAAAATTGTGCATCTTGGTTGTGGTTTTCTGAGTATGTCTCTATTTGTAATCAAAAGAAGTCTCTCCATGATGTTGTTAAGGATTACACTTATAAGTGAGAATAAATACAAACATTTAGAAATTAGTTAGGGGTTATGCTGTGTTAGGAAATTGGAGATTATACTTTCTCACAAAAGATCCATGATTTCATTTGCCCTGAGTAATTGCATCAGTTTCCAATATTAGGCATAATTCTTTCCTGTTGAATGTATCTTCAGTTCAAATAGAAATAGTAATTGCATCAGTTTCCAATATTAGGCATAATTCTCTCCTGTTGAATGTATCTTCATTTCAAATAGAAACCTAGTAGTTTACATCAAGGTATGTTAGTCACACTCCACATTAGGCATGATTATGCCATGCTATTCGTTGTTGTAGTTCATGTGCTCATATCTGCATATGATTATTGGCTATTTCAAGTTTGAATTCACCTCTTTCAAGTGATCAGACCATGGGTGGAGTAAGATTTTTCATGACTTTCCTACAACAATCCCTATTGCAGTTCTTGATAGGGACCTGATTCCTCTGTAAAATATTATGAGTTATACTTCCTTGTCTGTATTTCTCTAAATGTACAGGTCTTCCAAAATTCTCACCAGAATGGTACATTAAGCACTCCCTATAGCATTCCATATCGTCTTGAACTCAAAGTACTAACGTCTTCCATATTCACTCCTCAAACCAGTGACAAACACCTTTTAATCCCATAGTTAGTTTTCTTAAAGCAACAATTTCATTATTGATGCCAATTTTCTATATTTCCGTGTTGCTGTGACATAATGTCTGTCAAAAGTAACTAAAAATTAATCTCTTTTGACAAAAAAAAAGTATGGTACCAGCTGCATGAATCACTTGTTACAGCCCGTTTGCAATACTACTCATATTCAGGATAGATATTTGCTTCTGGAAAAATCTTCAAAATTATACTCTGAAGTATGCCCTTATGGTGCTTTTAAGTTCCTACAAGTCGACTATGAAGACTAACCAACAACAAAGTATCTACTTATCTGGGTGTACACATTGTAACCTGCTTAAAATTAATCTTAGTTATAAAAATGTTTTTAATCTTTTGCATAGTTTAAGCACAGGATTCATGTATAAATTGTACAGGTACAAATAGTATGGTGTCCAACTTTATTAAAAGTTATTCATACACACCATATTCAATTTCATCCCATTGGATTTGTCTATTTGAAGGGTGCATTTATCTTTTTCATGACATAATATCAGAAAGATTTGTTTTTTGTACAGAGTAGATACATTTTCTAGACCTCATACCTTTCATAAATATATCATAGTCTCTGCATAGTGCTGTGAAACCATGAGAATATCCATTTGTATTTATTATATGGATGCTGAATTATAGGGACATAGAGTCTGCTGACTCTTCCACTACTGAGAGGATAAATGGAAAGAAACTAAAACAAAAAAAATGAGAACCAAGGAACAAAAGGGTGGGCCTGAGGGACTTTATATTATAGGAGATATGAAATGGCAACTGCAAAGGACCTAACTTTCACAAACAAAATGACAACAAAATTCAGATGTATAAAGCAGTTTGTTCGCTTTTTAAATGTTCTAACCATTAAGAAAGTTCACTATAGAGAAGGGATCACCAACATGCCTCATAAACTAAGTTCAGTCCTAAGATCCATACAGTGGAAGGCGATAACCAGCTCCCATAATCTGTGCTCTGACCTCTCCATGCATGCCATGGCACACAAATACCCACTCATGCAAAAATGCATGAGTAATTTAATTATTGATGTAATAATTAAAAAATATACAGAGATACATAAGCAGGAAAACACTAAATGTTCTAGTGAGTAGTTGAGCTGTCTATTTGACATTTGAAAGAGACAAAAGGGCTCAGCCAGAGATAATACCTATGGAGTACATGACCTATATAAAATATCCATAACACAAAGACACAAGTTCAAAGAAACAACAAAAGAATAAAGCATCCAGGGGAACCAGACTAACAGTGGGAATAAAAATAAGTCTTTCTTTAAACTCAGTGAGAGTGAGAAATTCTAATGGAAAAAGGATATTACTTAGGTAATGAATGTGGCGATAGCCAAAGAACACTCAAGAGAATAACTCACAGGTTAACAAGTGAGAGTCACATATTTCAAGATTTTTATGTATTAACTCTGACTATAGGCATACTTCAATTACTAGAGAAAAGTATTTCATGTTACAGACTTTTGTATAAACAGTCCCCAGGAATTATTTTTCCAAAGGCACTGCCAGGGTATTTACTGTAAAGGGACTCTAGCTTAGGTATGATAAAAGGGTCACTTGCTTTTGTGTGTGTCTAAGGCTTGAGGGCAAGGCAGAAGAAGGTCAGATTTAAGGATGGAAAATTTCCAAATCAGGGTCACAGTGGCTAAAAGCCAGGGACATGACTTGTGCATCAAAGAACTGTAAACTAGATTCATTGAAAGTCTCAACAATGTCCACAAGGAAAAGCAGACACAAGAGAAAGGAAATGATGACCATTTAATTTGGGAAATGTCATCAAATATACCAAGAAATTCATCATAAAGTAGGTAAGAAGGGTGCCCAGAAAAAGCCCTGCAGTGACAGAGTTATGATATTGACTAAAGGAAAGAAATGAATATTAACATAGCAACCAGAAAAAATTTTTCATTTGTTTTTTTGTTTTTTGTTTTTGGCTTGCCAGAAAGGCTAACTCTTTTGAATTGACTGGCCTGGACTGTACTAAAATATATTGCAATGGAAAAGAATGAAGCGAATTGCTTCCCAAGGGTAAGTGTCTTGGAGGAACTCTGAAATATGGGTGCATTATGAGATCTTTCTTGTGTTTTCAAAATTGTTTCAATTTTCTGTTGGCATTTACCCCTATAGATGTTGTATCATTTCAGAAGATAAAAAGGAGATAAGACATTTAAAGGATGCTATGATACAGCTATATATAAAAACAACTAGTACAATTTAGTCTTAGATTAAAAAAAAAAACTAATTTGTTTAGGGTTCTTAAAAGTTTGCACATCCCTTCTATTCTATCAACCAGAGTTAGAAGAGAAAGAACAGTAATTGGAAAAGAGAGTTGTGGACCTATTTATTAGTAGTTCTTTAGGGCAGTTCCAATCTTCTTTGTCAGGATACCAGCATCCCAGTTCAATAACAAACACCAAACATGAATTAGTAGTAGTGGCATGCTCCAGCAGGAACCAGAAGGCTCCACTACATTGGCAGGACTCATCAGAGGTAACCAGAAGCAGTCAGAACTTGAAAAGTTCTTTGATGCTGTTTCTCTCTACAAGATTAAGAAGAGTCAAACCCACTAAAGACCAGCAAAGGTCAGCAAAGAAGTGAAAACGACAAAGCAATGTAAGAGTATCCTCTCACTGTTTATGGGGTTCCATTTATACTCTTTCCAAACATCACGTACCCTCATAAGCTTTCATTCTAGCAAAACACCTCATGCCCTCTCACAAATCTGCTTCAGCAAAACATCCTCTTACCCAGAAAAAAAATCATGTGGTACAGTTGACATTCCAAAGAAACTAGAAAATTTTGATTCAGTGCACAACGACTTGTTGACCACAACAAGCTGACTGTCTAGTTTTAAATACCATCGAAAATAGCAAAGAGTTTTGAATTGTGAAATATTTGAAAACAAAGTAACATCAAGTACTGTGGTTGTTTGAGAATGGCCCCAAAGGGTCATAGATTTGAATTCTTGGTCACTAGGGAGTATTTGAAAGGAAAAGGAGAAGTGGCCTTGTTGACATGTTTGTGGCCTTATCCGATGAAGTGGGCCACTAGAGCTGGGGTTTGAAGTTTTGAAAACCCAAGCTAGGATCAACATCCCTCTCTTCTGCTAGGTTCTACATCTCTCACATGATGTAGAACCATGTAGCTACAATGTCTGCATAAGTGCTGCCATCCTTCCTACCATGGACAATGGACTAAATTTCTGAAATTGTGAGCAAGTCCCAATTAAATGTTTTTCTTCCTAAGACTTGTTATGGTTACACTGTATCTTCACAGCAATAGAAAATGATTAAGATATATGCTACTGACCAATATGTAAAATTTGAACTTCACAACCAGGAAATATATAGTGCATTGCCTTTAACTGTTATAATGAAATCACCTTGAGTAGGTTCAACTCTAAGATAGAAAGAAAATTCTAAAATTTATATCCTCTCACCTCTTGCCCCTCATGTGAATTTATGTATATGTATATATAGATACAGATATAAATATATTGGGATGCATGTATATTCATCTATGTATAATCAATGTGTATAATTTAAGTGTTATAAATTGATCAAGTTTTATTGACTTTATAAAGTACTGATTTTTGTATGAGATTCTCATTTCATATTTTGAATTAAATTTTAAAAGAAACTTAAAATTACTCATAGATAGAAATGACTATATCTACAGAGATATCTTCATGTGAGAAGAATTCAATAAAACTTTACTATATAACAAGTGCAGGAAATTTGACATTATTTTTGAGAATTTTCCAATTCAATGTTTAATTTAAAGTAAAATTAAAACTTCGGCACATTGATGAATTTCATTTTCTTTCAACTTACAAATGCACTAATACATTTTTCTGATGTTAATGAGGAAGAAGGACACATTTGGATATTAGTGAATGGTGCCGGCTACTAAAGAAGGCCATCAACTCAGACAATTACATCATTTTTAATAACTTAGAAAAAATAAAGCAAAACAGTTCCTTTTCCTTTGGCCAGTTATGATACTGCAGGGATTTATAAAAAATAAAAAATACTTTTTAAACATAGTTTGGAAAGTGTGGTTAAATGATAGGTCTTTGGGAAGGTTTTACCTTATCTTAAAAAAAATTCCACTACCAAAGTGGACAACTCCGTGGAATAAAATGCTAAGGACATGTCCTTCCCATCAAAGACAAAGCGTAACGAACCCCTGATAGCTAAAGTTGCTGACCCTGTCAAACTCTGAGATATTTTGTTCAGTCCTATTTTACTGCTATTAGTAATCCCAAAGTACAGAAAGACCATGTGTGATTTTTTAATGAGATTCCTATTGGCAAATGTTGAGATTTGTAATCACTGTAGTGGAAATGGCTTTGTTCGAAGGAGGCAATTGAGTCATGTACATAATTATGACCCAGTCTACTGGGAATGTGATGGGATTTTAGAAGGAAAAGGAACACCCAGAATCGGGCCCTTTCCTGTTTCCTCTTGGTAATCTTCCACACTGGAAGCAATGAGGAGAACTTCCTGTGCATTGGACACCTGTCCCTGAGGGCTGTCCTGGAGTTTGTAAGTGTTCTTCTTCCTCCCTTCCTTCCAAAATGATGGCAGATGTCCCTGTGTCTTCTTAATCTGGAAGACAAGAGATGGTATCCTGATTCCTGTGTCATTCAAGCTTCTGATTGTATTTTCATGTGATATATTCTATGTGAAAAGAAAAACATCCACTCCACACACATATTTTCATTCTTTAGAGAAAGTCAGCTGTCTGTCCCCTGAAGACTTAAGCCAGATAAGCAAAGCCCAGAATAAGAAAGTGCATCCTTAAGAAATTATATTTACACATGTAGAGTCCTTTGCTGAACCAAAGAGTTTTGTTTCTTGGGGTAGATTTTTAAAGATTATGTATTGTATATAGAAAAGTCATTTTTAATAGGATTAATATAACATGCTTAAAAGAATTTCTAAAGTCTAAAAATATCTTATTTGCATTTGATTTCTATGTACTATATGCTTTTCCATGTATATATTTTATAATTACCAACATATGCAGGGAGAAAACTGATATATTGGATGGCCATTAGGGCTGTACAGCTAGAGTAACAATGATTTTCTCCAGAGTCCTACATGTACAGAGTTAAAACACCTTGGAGGTTAATCTTTCCTGTGAGTGGCCACTTCATATTCAATTCCCACACATGATTTAATGTGTTTCCTTTATAACGATGTGGAAATGTGAGACTGAATTATCATTTAATCACAACTTGATTTCTAGCTCAGTGACCTTGGGGAAATGATTTGCCTTTGGGTACTAGCTTCTCACTTGTAGAACAAAGGCTAGGCTAAGTGGTATCTACAGACAGATCCTTACCTGATATCTGTGAAATGGTCCTTGCTGCATAGATGGGAGCTACTGTTACTATCTCTGTTGAAATTAAAGCAGCCTTAATAACTAAAAAAAAAAAATAAATAAATAAAAAAAAATAAAAAAACTTCGGCACATTGATGCAACATGAAAAAATAATGACATTATGACATCCTTTAAAAATAAGTATATTAAAAATAATAAATTATAATCTACATAATTTTTAAAATGGCATTTTAAATATTAAAATATTTATAAAGGGCATATATTTTATTATAATAAAGGTAGATACAGTCTCCAGCATAGTAACTCCTGTTGCTAAGTGTTTTTTTTTTTTCCATAATGTTTCATTCAACATTAGCTATAAGTTGCCTTACTTGATTTTTACAGTAAAGTGCATGGTAAACAAATTTTTCATATATACTTTAAATATGGAAAGTCTTTTTTGGCATCTATGGGACTTCACTGGCCAACTAATCGGATATTGGTAACACATTCCTGGCACTGGGCTTTTTATTTGAGCCAGAGCTTGAGGTCAAAGCTCAATGCTGAAGATGTTTACATGTTTGCGTCATAAAAGGAGAAATCAACGTGGTATTGGCTCAGAAGCATCATCCTTCTTGACTAGTTTTTATAGTGCTGAAACATGCGGTTCATGTTGCTGGAAGAGAAAACTAACCATCAGTCTCATAGACATGAAAGCAACAATAATGATGAGCTTCACAAGGTATGCCCACTGTAGCAAGAGTGGCAAATGTCATGAGAGTGAGAAACCAATTTCTGAATGAATTTAAGACCAACTATACTGTATGGAACTACCTTACATAGTTATGGAGCCCGAGAACCTGTGCCAAGATAGATCATGCAGTAATATGATGGTAATTTGATCTATTACTGTATAGATCAGAGGATTAGGCAAACCTAATACTTTCACTTAGGTCATGGGACATGTTATCAAATAGATTGCTGTGGACTTCTTGTTATACCAATAGATAAGTGCATCATTCAGATCTCATAAGAGAAGCTTCCTTTTGCGGTATGTGAAGATTAACACAGACCCCCAAAACTGGTGAAGTACACAGAAATAAAAATTATGCAGTGTTCAGCCTTGCATTTATGTAGCCTCTGTAAGACCTTCGGCTCAAGGATAATTGTGGAAGAGGAGGCAAGAGTGTATTTCAAAAACTTTAATTGTATTTAGTTTACATCCTGATGACAGTTTCTCCTTCCTCCTTTCTTCACAGTATCACCACCATATACCCTTCCACTACTTCTCTTCAGAACAGGGCTAACCTTGATGGGTATCAATCAGCCATGGCGTAACAACCAGACATAGCATATTAAGTTGCAGTAAGTGTAGATACCACCTCTTATATTAAAGCTAAACATGGCAACTGATGCAGAAGTATTTTAAGATCCAGAAGAATTATGTGTCTACACTACAAAGATAGTGTTTTCCAGACATAATAGAACAGCTGTCTTGTGAAATCGTCGCAGATGTGACAGTACCAACAAGACCTAATAAAACTCAAGACAAACAATATGCCAGCTTGGAAGAAGGAGGTAGACAGAGAAATCCCACCCATAGTAATGTTAATTAGTAGCTCTAGTGAGATGAAGAATTAGTTTGTTCAAGGGTCTGGTCCATGTTAATTCTAAAACACTCCAGTGGGAAGTAAAACATCCCACAGTATATAGGCAGCACTAGAGGAATTGGATGCACATTTTATAAGAGGATTAGGACCAAAAGTTGTTTGGGTGTGGAATCCAGGGTGGATCTCAAAGGTAATGCAAGAGGAAGATGAAAAAAACAACATATATGAAATCATATATATATATATATATATATATATATATATATATATATCTCCAAACATGATAAAGCTAGAGATTCAAAGGTATTAAAGTATTTATATTTGGCTCACAAAATATACTTAGTAATTATCAGTCTGTTGTACCTTATAGAAATTGGAGAAGGAAGTTTTGCAAGGGTTTTGAAATGGAGACTTGTGATGAGAACAGGTTCTTCAAGGAAGGATGCATATAAGGTGTACAAAAGAGACATTAGAAATAGAATAAAGGCTGGCAATAGAAGAAGCAAAGTCTTGCTTTGAGATGTATGATTTAATTGTGCAATAATATCTTATGCTCTAATAGGATTATATATTAATTATCCAAAGAATCAAAAGCATAAATCTACATGTATAATTTCAGAAGTGAATATTTCCCTCTTGAATTAATAATGTTTCATTTGTTAGAGTTCTATTTCAATGATTGAAATATATCCTATTTCTCTCCAGAAATTATGCAGACCATGAAAATAACAAGAGACAAATCACTCGCCCTTTTGCTTAACTACTCTCCGACTATTGCAAAGTGGATAATAATTGGCATATGGGCATCATTAAAACTGGTACCGGGAGCAAATAAATATACTGTTCAATTGCAGGACTTCTCTAGGCACTACAGAGCCAGAGCATCCAAGAACTGAGCATGTATCCCAGAATTCTGCATAACATCAGTGTGCTCAATGGAGCCAAGTCCTCTTCATATTAAAAAGAAAGTCATGGAGCTGTTTTCTACTTCATGACTTTATCTCATAAAGCTTCACACTTCAAGGAATAAGGTGAAGGGAGGGCAGTTGTGATAATTACATCTCTTCACCCATGGTATCTTACTTTCTGTTTATTACAGTGAGAAATCCAATTCCAAAGTTTTAAAATATATATACTACTGACAGTGATATAAGATTATGGTTTTGTGTGTAAAACACAAACAAATGTGTGATGCAGAACCTGACAAAAACAGAAATATAGAAAAGATCCTACAACAGAGATGTAGTTTAGGTGCTCAGAAACACTGATGTTATTGTGTACCAATAACATTTGTTCCCATGCCTAAAAAAAATAATGTAATCTACTTATTGTACAATAGTAATGTGTTACATACCTCATTAATTCTGATTGCCAGGTGGCTATTTATATTTCTTTCTTTCTTAACAGCCAGTTTGTGGACTCCTTAATTGGAGAATGTATTAGAGAATTCTTTCCATTTATTATTTTCCTTAATCCTCTTACTACTATAAGAACTAAATATTAGAAACTAAGTTTAATAGGTAATATAAATAAAGCTAAGTAAGAATAAAATATTCCTTTGTAATTCAGATAATGATGTAATGGTTCAGATAGTGTAAGTCAGAACAAAGATTGATAACAAAATCTCGTGAGCTTTCTTATAAAATAAATTTCTTAAGTCAAGCAGAATGTTAAGATTTTATTCTAGTTTTATACTTGCAGTAATGCCTCAGTAGTGGCTGGTTTCATTACACCAACTTATGGTGAATAAATATCCCACAGCCCATTTCTTAATCTACTAAAATCCTCAGCAATCTAAAGTCAAAAGAAGAGATTAATACTTCTACCAAATCTAGAAACAAGCTCAAAATACTATAGCCTTTCCCTTTCAGCTATGGCAAATGTATGCTGCAAGTGTTAGATTAGTTTAGAGAACGGGTGCTTATCAATATACAAAGAAGTTATGTGCCAACAAAACAATCATAAATTGGAAATGGCAAAGCAAAATGTATTTAGGTAAAAATACACTTGACTACCAAACAAATTGATAACGTGATAGATTGCTCAATGGGATTTGTTTACCTTTGAGGTTGTGTTGCTCATTGAGAGCTACAATCCACAGCTACTGCACAGAACCATGGAAGCATATTATACTGTCTTTCAGTAGCATCCATTCCTGGGCTGCATAAGAAATCTAACTTATTATGAGGGTTGATGTTCTCCTAAGACATATTCCCTCAACATCAACCAATGGCCTCAATATCCCTATGCACACACATGGACATGTGCGTAAGTACAAAACCCATGCATGCATGAGCACCTTCATGCAACACACACACACACACACACACATACACACACACACACCTGAATACTCTTTTATGGCACAGAACCTTTAAGTTATTATAAGACAACTGCCACTTTGCTTTCATTGCCTGGTCTTAATGTTTAGCTATCATTTTATTAATTTCCTTCCTTAGTTTATTGAATTATTTTTATAGGTCAAACCTACTGGGGGTGAGTGTCTTCATAATGATATTCCTTGTCATGTGTCCTTCCACTGTAATACTTTGCCAACACAGCATATGTATTGTGATGCCAGTTTACACAATTTAGATTGCCATTCTAAAATGTTTATGCCTAAGTGATGATTGCCAGTCTCCCTGACCAATTAATGGCTATTGTTGCCTGTATAAATTGTAAATAAGAACTATTATTTTTAACTTTACAAACTCATTATCAGCTCTCTTACTAAATTCTCCCATAAACAGCAGACAGGTACTGCCTGATCATATTTTTTTTTCCCTTTGGTAGAATCTTCATATTCTGTTCTCTCAAACAATCTGAAAAGTCTTTCTTCAAAGTTCATTGTGAGGGTATTGAGCACTCCAAACACAAGACAACAACATGTTAACTGGGTAAATCCAGAGACAACCCCACCTAGAGATCCATCACATCTGCAGATACTAAATCCCAACACTATTACTGATACCAAGAAGCATTTGCTGACAAGAGCCTGGTATGGCTATTCTCTGAGAGCTTCTACCAGTATCTGACCAATATAGATGCAGATACTCACAGACAATCATCTGACCAAGCCAGAAGACCTCAAAGGAAGAGCTAGGGGAAGGAATGAAGGAAATGATTGCAACACCATACGAAGAAGAGTATCAACTAGTTGGACCACCCAGAGCTCCCAAACATTAAACCATCAACCAAAGTGTATATAAGGAGGAACCTATGGCTCCAGATACATATGTAGGAGAGGACTGCCATTTGTGACTTCAATGGGAGTGGAGGCCCGTGGTCCTGTGGAGGTTTGGTGCCCCAGAGTAGGTGGATGCTAGAGTGGTGAGGCAGGAGTGGGTGAGTGGGTGTAGGAGCACCTTCATAGAGGCAAAGGGGAGAGGAAAGAAGGGGGATTGGATGAGGGAGTTTGTGGAGGGATAGTCAGGAAAGTAGATACCATTTGAAATGTAAATGAATAAAATGATTAATAATAATAATACCCTAAAAATTTACCTCATAAGAAGGAAAAAAATGGAACCTTGGGTGAGTTTTCTTGGATCTGAAGAAAGAATCTACAGTTTGTCTGAGCCTGATACTAAGTCTTCTCTCCTTATTGTTTTTTCTGGTTTTGTTTATCATCTCATTCACGGTGGGGAGGATGGATGGGGATAAATCAGTCTGTTATATGCAATTTGAGTTTTGATGACACAGGGAATAAAATATCTCAAAGAAAATGATAATAGTGGGGATTCTTTTTTGTTCAAATGTCTCTAAATTGATCTCTAGAAAGCCAAAAAGGTAAAACTAAAATCATATTACATTCAATTATATAGAAACAGACCTCACATTCATGAGACCTAGGCAGTTATGATCTAATTATCTCCTAAATAGTATACCAATACTTTAGGGCAGTAGTTCTTAACCTTTCTAATGATGTAGTTCTATAATACAGTTCTTCATGTTGTAGTGACCCCAACCAAAATTATATCCATCACTACTTCATAACTGTTATTTTGCTACCACTATGAATCATAATATAAATATCTGTGTTTTCTTAGTCAGCCTGTGTGAAATGGCTGTTCAACTCCCCCCAAACAGTTGAGATTCAGTTTGAAAACTTCTACCTTGGGGTTTAGTATACAACAAAAGATTCTGAATGGAATGCCTTATCTGGAGGTTTTTAGATCACTTAAGGAGTGGATGAAGATTGAGTTATGGGTATAGGGTTGTCTCTAGACTAGTCAATGGTGTTTGTTCTTATCAGTATACTCAAATATTTCAGAGTTGGTTTCAAGTGCTGTCATCAGTCAAACTTTAAAAGATAGCATCATAGAAGAGAAAATGGAAGGATGGTGATACAGTAATACTACAATTTCATGGATAAAATTATTATAGGAGTGTATCATTAGTTCCTTTATTACACACACTCATTCTCTCTCTCTCCCTCTCTCTCTCTCTCTCTCTCTCTCTCTCTCTCTCTC
>NC_034598.1:74079406-74089098 GCF_900095145.1 Mus pahari
TATAGGAGTGTATCATTAGTTCCTTTATTACACACTCTCTCTCTCTCTCTCTCTCTCTCTCTCCCTCTCTCTCTCTCTCTCTCTTGCTCTCACTCTCTCTCTCTCCCCCACCATGGGTTTCTTTGGGGAGTGAGATACATCCTATCACTCTCATGCCTTTAAACTATCACATTAGCTTCCCTGTAACATCACCCAAATACAGCTGATTTCAAACATCCAATGTGATTTTTAAAAACCACTTATTTAATATAGAGGACTGTAGATACTAAATTATGTCAAGAATGATTATTATTAAAGTTTATCTATGTAGTATTCTGATACTAAAAGAAAAACCTAAAAAAAGAAAACATTACTTTCTCTGGGTTTGCTTTACAGACTAGGAATTTTAGCCTCATATTTAAAATATTATCTTTCTATTTATGTTCTTTTACGTATGCCCACTCATAAAAAATACATGTATGAAACTAACCCTTGATCCTAATTATCTTTTATGATCTCATATTTTCAAAGCAAATTTTTAAAAGAACTGTAGCTTGCTTTGTGTTTGAAGGTTTTCATTAGGCATTGTGTCAAGCAGACAGTGTTAATTTGAAAGGAAAATTAAAGGATCACAGTCAATTAAGTTGACTTAGACATGGCAGAACTGTGACAAAAGGAGGCCGACTTCACCAGGTTTTCTGTGTGATGAGGCGCGTCTAAGAAAATGCATTTCCTTCTACAAAGTACACCAATGTCCTTTAAGCCTCTCAGAGGCCAAGGATTGTGTCCCAAGCCAGCAGTTAAAGCACAAGAATAAAGACATGAGCCCTGATGGCTTGCTACTTTAAAGTTTACTAAAAAAGTACCCATAATGTTGGAAAACATCCACTAACTCAAGGCCTGGCTTTGGATAGCAGAGTCATAGCAGTTTTAGTGGTTTGTTTGACAGCTGTAGTAATGAACAGATAACAGAGATTTCCACACAACATGTCTTGGGTCAGACAACAGCAAAGAATGGGATGTTCCTCACTTCATTTCACACTCTCACCCCCCTCTACCTTTTTATTGAAATTGTCTGATGCTGAGGAAGCCAGTGTGGTTGCATGGAGCTCATTCATACTTTCTGCTACATTTTGTAATTACCTACACATGAAAGCAACAGGAAACTGAATAATACATTTGGAATTCTCTAAGCTGTGACTCTGTGCTGTTTCAAGCAATTGTTTTAAAAGAACCCTTGTCTTCTGTTTTTTTTTTTCCTATGTTTATTATTATCATTATTAATTTTTTATTATTTTGGAAAACTGTCTCTTTAATTTAGCTAAGGTTAACCCAGGATGAGTTTCCTGCCCAGGAGTCCTAAGTACTAGGATTACAGCTCTCATTTTTAATATTTGATATAGAGAAAAATACAGCTATGATTTGTCAGCTGTTATAATTGAATTAGATGAAAAAATATTCAACACATTCAAAATAATATATTCTTAATGCTGAGTATGTTCAGTGTGATGGTTAAGAATATAAAACTGGAAAAGTACCACACTTTCTGTATCCATTCCTCTGTTGAGGGACATCTGGGTTCTTTCCAGCTTCTGGCTATTATAAAGAAGGCTGCTATGAACATAGTGGAGCATGTGTCCTTATCACAAGTTGGGGCATCTTTTGGGTATATGTCCAGGAGTAGTATAGCTAGGTCCTCCAGTAATACTATATCCAATTTTCTGAGGAACTGCCAAACTGATTTCCAAAGTGACTTTATCAGCTTGCAATCCCACCAACAACGGAGGAGTGTTCCTCCTTCCCCACATCCTTGCCAGAATATTCTGTCACCTGAGTTTTTTGATCTTAGCCATCCTGATTGGTGTGACATGGAATCTCAGGGTTGTTTTGAATTGCATTTACCTGATGACTAAGGATGTTGAACATTGGTATAGGTGCTTCTCAGCCGTTTGTTATTCCTCTGTTGTGAAATCTTTGTTTAGCTCTGCACCCCATCTTTTAATTCAGTTATTTAGTTCTCTGGAGTCTAACTTCTTGAGTTCTATGTACATATTTGATATTATCCCTCCATCAGATGCAGGATTGGTAAAGATCTTTTCATGAAGTGATTGCTTGCTTGCTTGCTTTGTTTCAAGATTTAGAATATTTTTAATCTGGTAAAATAAGATTTCTCTTGTGTGAGATTCTCCATCCTCTTACCTATGGTACTTCCTATGTTGCAGTCTACACAGAGGGATCACATTTTATAGAACTGGTGCACATAAGAGACAATTTGAAACTACTTTATTTTATTACAAAGCAAAAATGAAACCCTTCACATTCAAGCTGAATACTTAAGCCTTTCCTAAGTACTTTGGCATTCCCAACTGTACTGAATATTGACATTGCAGCTGTATGTTACAATATCAGAATAGAAAAACCCTAACTTAGAGTGTGTCCAGGTCTTCCAACCTGAAAGTGAATCATATATCTATAAGAGTCAGTATTTGATTGACAAACTTCAGACTTATCAAACTTATAAGATCCTGGAATTTCCTGTTGGTACTAATACTGCCTTTACTATACCAACTCTATTTCTGTGTAAATCTCTCACATACACAATTTCCCACTTATTTTTTCAAGATTTTCATAATTAAAATTATAAATTAGCCAGTTCGAATTTCTTGTATTACACTCATAAATCAGAACTTTATCTTTTAATTAATCAATTTATTGGTGGAGGCATGAATCCAAGATCACTCATATAGAGTTTAAAGGACAACTTTGAGGAACTTGTTCTTTCACCTTTACAAAAATATAAGAAATTGAACTTTGGTTGTCATGCCCGTGTGGCAAGTACTTTCAGTCATAGAGCCATCTCACCAAGCCCTGAAGGTTTTAATTTTATAGATTGTTTGCTGATATATTGACTGTTCCTTTGTTCCATTTATTTTCCCCCTCTATTTATTATTTGTTTTGTTTGGTTTGACATAAAATCTAACTATATAGCTCAAGATGACTGTAAACCTATAGCAATCCTGAACCAATTACCCACATACTGAGCATACAGGTATGTATCACTCTGCTCTGCTTTCTTCCAAGATACTTGTTAAGAGTAATCATAATTTGAGCATTTAAGGAATATCTAAATCACAAGTTTGAGGTGCCAATGTGAATGTGTCTCAGGTCTTATCTATTTGTTATTCTTTGTGGTTCTTGTGCCTGTCTATATGGGACATTGTTCCTTGGTTTGGAAATTCTTTGTCGTCTTGAAGATTTTATCCTTGACATTGACCTGAATTTTCCATATATATATATATATATATATATATATATATATATATAAAATTTATTTTTTATTTATTTATATATTCTTCTTTAATTATAGAATTCCCCCAATTCTATAATTTGTCTTTACATGGCATTCCACATTTTCTGCATGTTCTTGTCTAATGGTTTAATTTTTGCCCTATACCTTGTTTACTGAGTCTATGTCCTCTACTTTATCTTTGAGTTCAGATATTTCATTTTATGCATGATTCATTCTATTTACATGGTTTTGTCTTAATCATCACTGGAATAAGAAATTTTCAGGGACATGGTCTGTGTGTTTACGGCAATTGGAATTTTGTATCTGGTTTAGCTTTAATTATTTAAGCTTTTCTAAGTCTTTTAAGGAATAAATTCTTCCCACCCACCCCCAATCGATTTTTTTTAATTCTTAAGATATATTTTATCAAAATGCTCCTCCCCCAATTCTTTCCAAATCTTCCTTATTTCTCTATACACCCAACTACATATTTTAAACACCCTCCTCAAAACATAAATTTTAAAACAAAAATAAATATAATTTTATCATTTTTATTAACTTTATTTATTTATTCACTTTATATATCCCAATATCAGAACCCAGTCCTCCCAGTATACCTTCACACAGATTCCTTCCCCTTTTCTACCTCCCCTTCTCCTTTGAGAGTCAGAAGACATCTCTATGCATCAAACCCAACACATGTATTCCCCCAATGCCTGGCACATCAACTCACTGCAGGACTAGCTAGGCTCATCCTCTCCCATTGAGGCCAGACAAGACAGCCAATTAGGGAACAGGATCCACTGTTAGGCAGGCAACATATTCAGTGACAACATCAACTCTATCACTCCTGGGCATATACCCAAAAGATGTTCAACCATCCCACAAGGTCACTTGCTCAACTATGTTTATACCAGATTTATAATACTGGAAACAATCTAGACTTCCATCGACTGAAGAATAGATAAATAAAATGTGGTTTATTTACACAGTGGAATACTACTCAGCTATTAAAAACAAGGACATTAGGAATTTTGCAGGAAAATGGACTAAACTAAAGTTTAATAACCAGACCCAAAAGGACATGCATGGTATGTTCTCACTGATAAATGGATACTAACTTTAAAGTACAGGATACCCATGCTATAATCCATAAACACAAAGAAGCCAAATAAGAAGGAGGGCCCAGGGGAGGATTGTATAATTTTTTGCAGAAGGGGGAATTAAAGTAGATATTGGAGGTTCATGGAGGGAGTGATCTGCATGGCAGAAGGAGTGGGGAGGGGAGTGGTGGGAAGAGGAATCAGGTGAAGGGAGAGCAGGGGAGAAAGGAAATGGGCAGTGAGTAGGGGTATAATTAATTATAATAATTTTTGAATACACGGTAACAAAAGAAAAACACATACAAACACACACAAATATGGAGACTTTTTTTTGTGCAATGGTTTCTAACCACAAGAAATGGCCTGGAATGTGGTGACCTACTCTTGGACCTTCAGTTGGAAAAACTAACTTTTTCACATCCAGTAGAGATCAATTGCAAACAGCTTCTCAGTTACAGATGGGGATTACAACCCAGTTTCTCTTATTAGTGCTGAGAATTTGTCTTATGAAAACTTTTGCAGATTTTGTGTATACTATCACAGTCATTGTGAGTCCAATTACATATCAGTCTTTTTTTTTTTTTTTGGATGATGCTGTTGCCTTGGAATAATCTACCACTTCTGTTTCTTACAGCTTTGTATTCTCATCAGCATAGATTCCCCAATCCTTGAAAGGATGGGTTTGATAAAGACACTCCATTTAGAGCTTAGATGTTAGGGAGTAGAGAGAAGGGCAGGGTAAAGGACAGAATATGGCAGGGACAAGTAGCACTAAGGTTTTAAAAAACAGATGGAATATCACTAATGTAGATATATATATATATATATATATATATATATATATATATATATATGGAATTTAAATGAAGTTGTCATAAATGGGTAAGACAATGCCCCAACTAGACATCTGTGTCAACAAGTAAAGTCTCCACTGGCAGAAACTTGTTACATCTTGTTGTTGAATCATCTGGTAAGGTAGTCTAGATACTGTCCTTTACAAACAACACAGGCTACTGCCAAGGCTATTGGTTCCTCTCCATAACCTCATGGTACATTTCTTTTGCTATAGACACAATATGTCATTAAACGTGGAGAAGTAAAACTGGGCTCAAATAGAAGCCTCACCACTACTGACTCTAGCATTCCTGGTGCTGGAAGGTACTTTGCATGCTGCCAGAGAAGAGCTCAGTCAATATACTGGCTACTTTTGGGTCAACTTTGTACGAGAGATATGACAGGAGGAAACATCAATTAATAAATGCCTCAAAAATATCAGGATTAGGAATGCCTATAGGGCATTTTCTTAAGTAAAGATTGATATGGGAGGGCCCAGCCCTTTGACAGTGGAACTACCTTGAGCTGGTGGCCCTGGGGTCTATACGTAAGCAGGCTAAGGGCTACGATGAGCAAGCCAATAAGCAGCACTCCTCCTAGGTCTCTGCATCATCTCCTGCCTCCAGGTTCGTGCATTGCTTGAGTCCCTGCCCCTCACTGTTTTGATGATGAATGATTATATGGAACAGAGTGAAATAAACCCTTTCCACCCCAAGTTGCTTCTGGTCATGGTGTTTTATCACAGAAAATCTTAACCCTAAGATAGCTACAAACTCTGTAGCCTACAATAGCAACCTGTCTGTAAAATAACTTGGGCTTTAATGACACAGATATAATGGGAGCAACCAATCTGTTCTTTTCATTAGGTTGAAGACATACTGAGGAATTCATATCTAACACTACTAATGTAAACAAGAACCTGAGAGTAGGGTCATGGTCCCTAGTGAAAAATATGTTACTATTTTTATGGCAGGATGGCAGAAATGAATAGATAGGTATAGATATAGATATATAGATAGATAAATTGATACAAAGATACTTAGATACTTAGATACAGAGATAGATGATATAGAGATATGGAGATATAGAGATATATTGTATACATGTATATATGTATGTGTGTATATACAAAATTGATTACTAATGACATATTATAATATTACATAAGAGGATTTCTCAACCATTATCAGAGAAGTCTTTTTGCAATAAATGCAATAAACAGAGACTCACAACTGAATAATATGTCACAACTGAATAATATGAAAAGAGTAAGAAACTTTGGTTTCACATTTTAAAAGCACAATTTCTAAAACCAGAAGTAATGGTGCTGGAAGCATGGGATTTTTTTTTTTTTTTTTGATCAGCAGTTTTGTGTTTATTGCTGGTTTCTTTAATGGATTCATCTTCAATATCCTCAAGTGTAAACCAGACAGAAAGCATGTAAAAATTAATTGAGATAGTAAATGTAAACTACTTTATCTTGTGCTTGGAAGAGAGTTAATGGTTGACACTTTTGTTGTCTTGACATTTGTTATTTTGATTATATCTTCTGTTCTTCTCCTTTACTATGCTACTGGGAGAACAGCAACTTCCTTGATCTTCTGCTATTTGTCAGCAATAATACCATCCATTTTCCCAAGGTCTGTGAACACCTTTGCAAAGAATGTTCCTTGCATTTTTGCTTGTTTGTTTTTGATTTTTTTGTTTTTGTTTTTGTTTTGTCTGCCAGAGCCCTGCAAGGATGAATAGACAATATTGCTAGTGCAGTGGCTAAAATTACTGTATTCGTTTTGACTAATGTGGCATCTTTAAAGACTGAAATTTACTCTGTGGTCGAATCTTGAGACTTTGTTTTTGCTTCTGTTCTGCAGCTTGAGTCTGAAGAATTTAAGTTGTGCTATGGTCTAACCAAGGACACTCTGAACTGCAGAATTTGCATTAAAATGGGGAGGATATTGAAAGAGATCGCATCTATTCAGTATTAGTGTGTAGCTGAACCCACTCCAAAGGTTTTGGAAGTGGAATCACTGCTTTAGTTCACATTCCTGGGATGAAGGTAGCTAGAATTCCAAAGATGAAAGCAAAGCCCTCAACCCTGGGAGTAATAAACCTCAAGTGACTAGTGCATGGTCTTGTGCATTCGTGATGCAGAAGGAAAGCCATATGCACCGATACTTACATGAGCAGTGAAAGGTGAATTTGTGAAGTTCATTAAAAAGATAAAAAAATTAGGATTAGGACTGGTATTCATTGATTTATATGTACCAACAAGGTTGGTAGGTTCATTTCACAATGTTTTAGAGAAATGGTTTAATTAATGCCTAGAAATACTCAGTTCCCTGGGTAGGGCTCTGGCATGCTTACATAGGGAATAATAAAGTTGTCTGGTTACAGAGCAGTCCTGAACTTCTGGGTTCTTATTCTTATTTTTGGAAGAAAGTGAGGAGGAGGAGGAGGAGACTCTGAAGTTAGTTAATGTTAGCAAATTCCCTTTTATTATACTGGGTTTCATGGGTATGTGCGCGCACACACACACACACACACACACACACACACATCTATCTATATATCTATCTATATCTCTCTCTATATATATATCTATACTGAATTTCCACAATTATGCATTCTGAGGAGTTAATTTCCCCAGTTTATGAAGTAAATATTTCTATTCCAGTAAGTATATATGTTCATCTTTTTGGAGAAAAAGAATATTAGAATTATGATGTAAACTTTGATGTGTCTGATACCAAGCTATATAATTTCCAAATATGTTTGCTTACATACATAATCCATAATAGGGAATTCATAATTCAGAAATTCAGAGTTCTACTTTAGTTGTCACATATTCAACTTCTGATTAACTGCATTAGTAGGAAAGAAAGATGAGCACAGTGCTATACTCTAAATCCAGGGCTGTCTGAAGCTTGTAGCAATCTTCTTGACACAGTGTCTTAGCTTAACTGCAGGTCAGCCCAGGATTCTGTGTCTATCTGATTTCAATCTACCTAAACCAAATCAAAACACCAGCCTCCAAAAAGAGCATATTCTCTACTTTTCCCCAACATATCTGTCTGTAAAAGACACAGAACCCATAAAAGAAACCATGTATCTATATTTTACCACAAAGATGCAAATGTATGAAAGACCAAGGCAGTAAATCTCTACCAAACCAATCATTCCTGAAGAAAAGGTTGTTCAATAAATAAGAAGGTAGTGAAAAAAATGTAACTATGTACCTTATTTACATAAATTACAAGTTAAATCAATTATATACACACTAAGATATTTGTTTGTAAATTCTATCACATTAGTAGATCCAATGAAAAAATATGTTTAAGCATAAAAAATAAAATAAAATACAAAGAAACAGCTCAATGAACTTAAAGAGAATTGGTCCTTACACGACGCCTAAGAAAACACAACTTTAAGACTGATGGAAATAGCAAAAACAAATCCAGGATTTGAAAGGGAAGTTCAGTAAAGTTATAGAAACACCAAAGAGAATAGTAGCTGAAATTAAGATACAATCCAAAACCTAATATCCCTTCAAAATTAAACTAGGAAGTTGGCGATATATAGGAGAAGTACTAGATGAAGCCTAGAATTTGGGTATGGTACAAACAGAGGCATCCTGATTAGGCAAGGATGCCTCTATTTGTACCATAGATGTGGTCCAGGATAGATCTAGAAGGGAGGAGATAGCTCATAGAGGGGATATTCACTAAACACCAGGCTAGACCATAAAAACAATATCAATTTCATGGCTTTATAATTAGGACTCGTAACAGGAGAGATTGAATTAAGAAGGAGTACATAATGGATTGAACTTATTTTCTTAGCTATTTAGAAGTAATCCTTTTCTGAATTCTGACCACACTAAAGATAGAGAGAAGACTCCTTAGAGACTATAGTGACTCAAAGCAGTTATTTTGTGATGTGCTTTGTCATGTGAATGATGAGAGAATTCTTTTTATTTTTTGAGAGCATTCCTCATTTTGTAGTACAAGTTGACCCAGAATTTTTTTTTTATTTATTTATTTATTTATTTATTTATTTGTTTATTTATATTATTTTCTTTATTTACATTACAAATGCTATCCCAAAAGTTCCCTATACCCCCCACCCTGCTCCTGCTCCCCTACTCACCCACTACTATTACTTGGCTCAGGCCTTCCCTTGCTCTGGGTCATATAAAGTTTGCAAGACCAAGGGGCCTCTCTTCCCAGTGATGGCCGATTAGGTCACCTTCAGCTACATATGCAGCTAGAGACACAAGCTCAGGGGGTACTGGTTAGTTCATATTGTTGTTGCACCTACAGGGTTGCAGCCCCCTTTGGCTCCTTGGGTACTTTCTCTACCACCTCCATTGGGGACCCTGTGTTCCATCCAATAGCTGGCTGTGAGCATCCACTTCTGTGTTTGCCAGGCACTGGCATAGCCTCACAAGATCAGGGAGTACTGGTTAGTTCATATTGTTGTTCCACCTA
>NC_034598.1:74089109-74123785 GCF_900095145.1 Mus pahari
AGTATTCTCTTTTTTTTCTTTAAGGACTTGTATCTCTTTAGCAGTGTTCTCCTGCATTTCTTTAATAATGCCCTTCTTAAAATCCTCTAACTGCATCATGAGGTNTNCCTTTAAATCTGATTCTTGCTTTTCGGGTGTGTTGGGGTATTCAGAACTGACTGAGGTGGGAGTACTAGGTTCTGATGATGGTGTGTAGTCTTGGTTTCTGTTAGTAAGATTCCTACGTTTGCTTTTCACCATCTGGTGATCTCTGTAGTTAGTTGATATAGTTGTCTCTGGTTGGAGCTTTCTCCTCCTTCTGTTTCAGGCCTTGAGACTCCTCCTGGGTGGACACCCCTCCTCAGGCAGGAAAGGTGCCAGGTGACTGGAACCAGAAACGTGATCCTTCCCAGAAGCTGTGATGCCTCTCCTTCAGAGCACCGGAGCAAAGATGGCTCTCTTTCTGGCTCAGGCCTTGAGACTCCTCCCGGGTGGACACCCCTCCTCTGGCAGGAAAGGTGCAGGGTGACTGGAGCCAGAAACAGGATCCTTCTGGCTCAGGCCTTGAGACTCCTCCCAGGTGGACACCCCTCCTTGGGCAGGAAAGGTTCTGTGTGTCTGGAGCCAAAAATGGGATCCTTCCCAGAAGCTGTGACACCTCTCCAGTCCGCCCTCTCCCGGGCAGTGCACCAGAGCAAAGATGTTGACCCAGAATTTACTGTTGATTTCTTAAGTTAAATGTATACTGCTGAGTTGCCTCTTATGCCAGCTTTGCAGGCATTGAGATTGCAGGCATGAACCATCATGCCTGGCCATTAATTCTTATAAATACAGGTAAAATAAAATAAGCACATATGTGAAACCCCCTTTAATCATAAAAATATTATCCATGGGAAATTATAAAGATTATAGTAATTCCTTTCCTTTAATTAAATTTCCTGATTTCAAGTTGTCCAAAACTAGAATGCTAACTATTCTGGTCAGGTTTTTCAAGAGTCAAGAGGGTGGAGCTCATTTTATAGAAGCCTTTCCTTCAAAGATATTTTGATGTGAGATGAAGATTTCTTAGTGGCAAGGAAGGAGTGGTATTCGGCCATATCAGGTGTCTGAAGATAGGTGGCATGCCAACCTAAAAAATATGATTATTTATTAAAAACAAAAAAGGAACAATAGTGAAAGAGACATAGATACACATTGCAGTGAGACGAAGTGTGTAACATTGGGAAATACAATGCTCTTTGATTGGTGTTGCTGTGCTTTTGAGACAATAGCCCACCATGTAGTCTTGGAAGAGTCTCTGTCTTCTGAGTGCTGGAAATAAAGGTTTATGTCACCCTCCTTCTGTGCTAGGCCATTCTATTTATTTATGTATTTATTTATTTATTTAGTCATTCATTTACATTTCAAATATTGTCCCCCTCCCCAGTTTCCCCCACCACCCTGTTTTCTGCTCCTCACTCCCCCTGCCTCTATGAGGGTACTCCCCCACTCACACACCCAATCATGCCTCAGCGCCCTAGCATTCCACTATCCTGCATCATCAAGCCTCCACATGACCAAGGCTCCCCTCCAATGAATGCCAGATGAGGCAAATATCTGCTATATATCTAGCTGGAGTATTGGGCATACCCTATGTACTCTTTGGTTGGTGGTTTAGTCCCTGGCAGCTTTGGGGTGTCTGGTTGTTTGATATTGTTGTTCTTCCTATGAGGTTGCAAACCCTTTCAGCTCATAAGGTCCTTGCCCTAACTTTTCCATTAGGGTCCCTGTGCTCAGTCCAATGTTTGGCTGTGTACATCCACATCTGTGTTGGTCTAGCTCTGGCACAGCCTCTCAGTGGACACTATACCAGGCTCCTACCAGTAAGCAATTCTTGGCTTCAGCAAAAGTGTCTGGGTTTGGTGTCAGCAGATGGGATTAATTTCTAGGTGGGACAGTCTCTGGATGGCCTTTCCTTCAGTTTCTGCTCCACTCTTTGTCCCTTCATTTCCTTTTGTCAGGAGGAATTCTGGATGAATATTTTTGAGGTGGATGGGTAGCCCCATCCCTCAACTGGGGGGCATGCCTATCCACTGGATATGGTCTCTTTAGGTTCTATCTCCCCTTTGTTGGGAATTTCAACTACTTCCTCCCTCTATTCTTAATAAAATGGAGATAATTGTTAAGAAAATGAACAAGGAAGTTAAAACTTAGAATATGCTCTTGATCTGGTCATGTAGTAATTAAACTAAGGTTCTATCTTAGAATATCTTCATCTTTAAAAATGAGAATAATGGCAATTATCTCAGAGAATATGTTGTACATTTGGAGAAAACATATTAAAAATGATTGAAATTCATTATATCATAAGCCAAAAGTAAAAGCAATTTGCCATAAAATAACATTGTTTATATTACTATTTCATCAATTTTTATTCCACGGCTTCATAAACAGAACTATGGATATGAATTAGAATTTACATAAAAATATCAAGTCAATATACAAATGAGCTTTTGAATAATAGAAGCTATCACTCTCCAGTGTTTGGCCAATTGTATTTTACAGAAGGCTTTGTGTTCATCTGGAAAGTAGGAATAAATAACTGGAATTTTATCGTGACTTCTCAGGGGAGCATAAAATCCCTATTTCCTGACAACTCGGGTCTTCTTTTCTCAGGATACACATAAGGACTCTTTTTTCCTTCCAATCTGAAATTGACAAGAACTTGAGTTGCTAAATTTTATCCATGACGAACTAAATTGGAGATGTGAGCCTCTATAAAAATTCTAGGGGATTAAATATCTAGTATTTGAGGTGTCGTTGCAGCCTAAGTTTAGCCCAGAAGTATTAAAATCGAACACAGCATGGCAGGATTTGGTTAAGAAGCACTTTGGTTATGAAATGGTCTCACCATAAAGCTTGTATTGTGAGTTTCTTAAACTCAGACAGAGGCCCCAGGCCTCTGATAACATATCAGTAGGAAAAGTAATTTACTGAAATTGGATGCACTGATGACCATGATGTTTTGGAAATGTGTTAAACATTAATAAAAATATGTGGCTATATTATATTATATGTGGGGTAAAGTATCAAGTGTTTTCAGTCTAAGTTAGTTATTATTGGGCATGGTCTGCTATCTTGTTTTCTAGTATTTAGATGCAATTATTGTGGGATGTTAATAAAGAGAAGAGGTGTGTCTTGAATTCCTAGTTGAGGTAAACAGTGTCTGAGGTCCTTTCCAAAATAAAGCTTTCATAGTTTAAAATCATAAGTTTTCTAATTCATGAACATATCTCTGAAGTGTTAGATTGAGAATACTGTAATTTAGGGAAGGTTAAAATGTACTCAAACTACTAGGGTGGGAATGTTATAACATTATCTTTGAAACTTTTAATATCTTGGGACCAAAAATGACTTTAGTAAAGACAAGAGAAATTGTTTATGCATATGTGCAAAAATTGTAAATATGAAATATGTGTATTAGAAATCTATCAAAATGGACAAAATAGTGCTTACCCATGTGTATTATTTGAAAAGGGCATAATATCACTTAATCAGGATCATAGGTGGAGATAAGCAATAGCTCATACTTTTACTAACAAGAGCAAAAGAGCAATGTGGCCCATGATGTTCCCAAAAAACAGTTATGCTTCGCTGATGATTTGTGCATGATTTTGCTCAGTTTATGTACAATGTTTTTGTTTCCTACTGTTGTTGGTAATGAATGAATGTATTATTCCATGTTGTAGTGTTCATACATAAATGAGTATACCATTCATTGCAAATTATCAACTTGGGAAAAGAAATAAAATCTTATATACGGATTTTGATCTGGCCCTTTGTGGACAACTGGGTGGCATCATCAGATCCTAAGGATACAGTTAGCAGTTATGACTCATTTGGATCCTCAAAAACTCTACAAACTGGCACTAGGTATGTGGTAAGGGACACATGCTCACTATGATGGGCAAGACCCTGGGTTCAATCCTCAGTATGGCAAGAGAAAAAATATGAATGACAATCACTAACAGGAAAACAACATTTACCATTTAAGTACATTTTCACAAAAATGGCTAGGACTCTCTGGCATTGTGAAGAGAGAGATTAAGTATGGTAGGATCAAGTATTGTTGTAAGTTGGGTAGGCAAAAATGTAGCAAAGATCTAATGTAGGGGAGAAAAATTCATTGATTCATTCATTGATTGATTAAAATAAAAAATAAAAAATAAACAAAGGTAACTTTTGAGAGGATCCTGAAAAAACAAAGTGCAAGATAGCAGGAGTATGGAAATCCAGGCCCTGATAAAGCGGCCTCTTGTGAGGCTATGCCAGTGCCTGGCAAACACAGAAGTGGATGCTCACAGTCAGCTATTGGATGGAACACAGGTCCCCCAATGGAGGAGCTAGAGAAAGTACCCAAGGAGTTGTAGGGGGCTGCAACCCTGTAGGTGCAACAACAATATGAACTAACCAGTACCCCCTGAGCTCGTGTCTCTAGCTGCATATGTAGCAGAAGATGGCGTATTCAGCCATCATTGGGAAGAGAGGCCCCTTGGTCTTGTAAACTTTATATGACCCAGCACAGGGGAAGGCCAGGGCCAAGTAGTGGGAGTGGATGGGTAGGGGAGCAGGGGCGGGGGTGGGGTATAGGGGACTTTCGGGATAGTATTTGAAATATAAATAAAGAAAATAATAATAAATAATAATAATAAAAAAAGGAAATCCAGGTAACAAGAGAACCCTAGACAGACAGAAACCCATGAACAAAGAATTGTTTGAATGTGAGATCTGGGAGTGAGTGGCACTAAGAAACTGTAATTTTGTTCCTAAAGCTGTATTCTCTTACATTCTGCATAAAATTAATAATGCAGTAGGAACTCAACATATGTTGACTAAAATTTTACTTTTTACAATGTGGCAAATTGATTATTACTGTATGTAGTGCGAAGTATTTCCTACCACGAAAACATCCTTCAGAGTCCAGCAGGAGGTATTTCTCACCCTTGTATAAGGCACCCGTCGAAGCAGCTAACTAGATTTATATAACTTGATGTAACATTCTCCTTACGTGGTTCCTGTCTGGCTTGAAATGATATGTTTTTTTTTCTACAATAGCCTTTTGCTATCTTTCTACAGATTCTCTCAGATTTGCCTTTTTATTTACCAGTTCTTTTGTTTGGGAGTTTGGCTTCTCATAATTTCATTCATACACTCTTCTCCAGTACCAGTAAAACATGAATTCCATCCAGGTATCAAGCAAGAAAATATTAATGCTATTGGATGTGGGGAAAGAATCATTTTTTTTCTGGATTGTCCTGAAGTACAGTGTTTATCCAAAAATAGATTCCTTTCTATTTTGTACTTTTTCAGTTTTTCTCTCAAAAAATTGTACTGTCAGTTATTTCTCTGTCTGTAGGTCACTTTTTTCTTCTGAACAAAAGTAGAAAAATAAAAGTTCCTCATGCTGTCCTGAAGAGGACAAAGAAAAGACCTAAATTTCAACAGACTTACAAATCCAAATAAAATCTCTGAACAGTGTCCCTTTTGTTAACCATTTCTGTTTTCCTGTATTCCAAATATTTGAAACACAATGTATGAATATGTTGACTATAATGTTATATTTACATAAAAATACAAAGGAAATGTTCATCTAATATATATTGGAGCCTTAATTAATTGTCTCTTACAAAAGATCCTATCAAAAGCAATTTAAGGCTTTTATTAATTTTTATTTTTATTAGATATTTTCTTTATTTACATTTTAATTTTATCCCCTTTCCTCATTTCTCCTCTGAAAAATCCCCATCCCATCCTCCCTCCCCCTGTTCACTAACCTACCCACTCCCTCTTCCCTGTCCTGGCATTCTCCTACAGTGGGACATGGAGCCTTTACAAGACTAAGGGCCTCTCCTCTCATTGATGTCCCACAAGGCCATCCTCTGCCAAATATGTGGCTAAAGCCTTGAGTCCCTCCTTGTGTACCCTTTGGTTGGTGGTTTAGTCCCTGGGAACTCTGGGGGTACTCATATTGTTGTTGCTCCTATGGGGCTGCAAATCCCTTCAGCTCCTTGGATCCTTTCTCTAGCTCCTCCATTGGATGCCCCTGTGCTTCATCCAATGGATAACTGTGAGCATCCACTTCTATATTTGTCAGGCACTGGCAGAGTCTCTCAGGAGACAGCTATATCAGGCTCCTGTCAGCAAGCACTTGTTGGCATCCACAATAGTGTATGGGTTTCCTAACTGGGGATGGATTCCCCAGGCTGTTACGTAAGCAATTTAACTGTTTATTGGGGCTTATAGTACATCATAGTGGTAAATCAAGGCAGCAGGATCTTTAAGCTACCTGGCACATTGCTTCTGCCCAATAGAAAAAGGGAGTAATAACTAAATATACTCAGCTCACTTTATATCTTTCACACAGTTAAGGTCCTTCCTGCCCAGGGAATGGTGCTACCTACAGTGGGGTGTTTTAAATGAGAAATATCTCTCATGGACTTATGAATTTAACAGTCTGTCCCATGTTGTGCTGTTTGCAAAATTATGGAAGCTCTGTAAAGTAGAACTTGGCCGAGGCAGAATGATGCTCAGGTGAGCTCTGAGGGTTTATATCCTTGCCTGACTTTCTGCTTTTTCATCTTATGTGCAGAAAAAAAATAAATTTTATCAACCGGATTCCACCTTCCTGCTACCTCTTCCATGTCATGACTGCCTCAACATTACCAGGCTCATCCTTCCAGAAACACAGTATAAGAAAAATCCATTTTTCCTTAAGTTCCTTTGATTAAGGCATTTTAATCAGAGCAACATAAAAGTATCCCAGTAGTGTTTTTTTTTTTTTCCAGTATCAAAATAAGATCCTTGATATGGCTGCCTAGAAAAAATAACAAAACAGTCAGCATGAAGCAGGCATGTGATCCAGATGTAAGTTGTCCATATCTCAGTGAACAGACCCAAAGCAATGTACATGTTGAACATTAAGTGTAATCAGTGGAGTAGAAGGGCAACACTTTGTGTATAAACTTCTATGAAGGGATGACCAATTACTAGTGTTTGTTAATATTTAAGGGTCCGTTCAAATTAAATATTTAACACCAACACCAATGTGCCTGGGTATATCTCTCATGTTTTCTTCATGACTGTATGTATAGGAAACTTATGAGCACATTTTTACTTCAGTAACAAACTATGGAAGTCATCTTCTTGGCAACTTTATTAAACCAATGTCTGTTAAATCTCTTGGAGCAATACCAGAAGTAAGATAAGTAACAAAGAAAAGAAGGACTCTTTTCCTGCATCTTCCCTTGTCAGACCTGCTATACATCAGAAACTGTTCCCATCACTGCCCCCTTTAAATAGAGGATTAATGACTAGAACTACTTCAGATCCATTGTTCTTAATATATTCCTTCCTCCAACTTATATATTATGAATTGAAAGTATTTCTGATTGACTTAGCAGCAATTATTCTTGAAATATTCAAGAAACACCATGACTTTGTACCTCTTTTACATAGGGTGTTTTTTTTTTTTACATTGTCTAGCATTACCTGAATAACTCATATTAGCAGTATAACAACTCTCTATTGTAATTGTTGTAGAACTGACATTTTCTAATTTATTAATTTATGTATATCTGTATGTGCATGTGTGTGTTACAGAATTGCCAAGTCAAGCTATTTATTTCATGGACTTAAAATTTTTTGTAATAAGAATGTTTATATCTACATTTTAAAAAGTTTAACTAGAGAATATATTGCTATTAACTGTAGTCACTGTGGTTTACCAGAGAACACTTGAGCTCGTTTCTCTTCTATAACTGAAATTTGTGTCCCTGAGCAAGAAGTTATTTTATACAGAGTGTTTAAAACAGAAAAATAAGTTTGCAGTAAAAAGCAAGTATGCTTGGTCTAAGTGAATCTAACCATAAATACAAAGAATAAAAAAGCACTAGAAATCCCATCTCTCTTCAGTAATTCATATTTAGTGAATTACTTTTCAGACTTGGTGGGGAAAAGAATATTAATTGATGCACACTAAGTACATATAGTTATACTGAACTTCAAGTTTCAAGGCCTTTTCTTTATTAAGCATATATTTTTTGTCTGCTTTTCCAATAGGCACAAGTTATCTTCTTTGGAAGTACCACAATTTCATTTACCACTACTTTTTAATAAATTTAAAGACATTTTCCTTTTTATGTGAATATAAACAGTGTTCAATATGATTCTTTGCCACTTATTTATCTCCTTAACAAGAATGGAACTTTACGTGCATTGCCACAAAAGCAATAACAGAGTAAAAGAGCTCTATTAATCTCTTCTTCCACCAATAGCACATGAAACTACCTCCTCTTTCTATGACTTTACAAGAAAGTTTTCTCTCAGCTTCCCCAACCCTTCAGATACCAATGCCTTATTAATTTTCACAAAAGTCACATGTTGGAATAACTACCATGACTTCCTTCTGGGAAACAACAAGGAAAACCCGCAGTCACAATGCCTCCTGGAACGTTCTTCATAGAATTAACACAATCTAATGCACCACCACACACTGGATATTTATTAACTTGCCCATTCCCAACAACATCGTGATTCTAAGACAGTGAGCTCTTTATCTGTTTCCCAGGTTTTTCATCTCTAGCAAATTGAGCAAGTTCTGGCAGGCGGTAGGGACTCATATAGTAAGACACCAGTGAATGTTAAACAGACTTAACTTTTAATTTTTTTAAAAAAGAATATAACATTATAATACATTTCCCCCTTCATTTTGCTACTTTAAACCCTTCACATGCCTCTCCTTGTTCCCATTCAATCTCATGACCTTTATTATACTCATTAACTGGTGTCATAGATGGACTCCCCAACCTCCATCTCGTGTTTGGCTGTGGGTATCTGTATCTGTCTCATTTAGCTGCTGTGTGGAGATTCTCATATTAGGCTCCTGTTTGCAAGCACAATATAATATCACTAATAGTGTCAGGAATTGGTGTGGATCCATGGGATGAATCTCAAGTTGAGTTGGTCACTGGACATCCATTCCTTCAGTCTCTGCTACATATTTGTCCCTGCATTTCTTTTAGATAGGACCAATCATTTGATCATGTCTCTTCCATTTCCCAACTCCTCTTCATTATATATAAAACTTTATTTTAATTTTTTATCTATCTATCTATCTATCATCTATCTATCTATCTATCTATCTATCTATCTATCTATCTATCTATTTATTTATACATTCATTCACTTTTCATCCTGATCACTGGCTCCCTCCTCCAAATCTTCCCCTCATACAGACCCTCCCTCATCCCCCTGTGCCTTCTCCCCTGAGAGTTTGGAGGACCTCCAGTGTGCTTCCTCACACCCTGGGACATCAAGTTTCTGCAGGGCATCAGATACAGAGGCAAAATATATCTTAAATTGAACTTTGAAAATCCTTGAGTAGAAAACTCTCAGAACCATTGCATTACAAGGCCACAAAAAATTGCGATGTTTCATGAAATAAAATATTGAATGAAGGTTTAGTAAAATAATCTAAAGGAATGTATTTTCGTTCATTTCAAACATCTATGTTGTTCCATTTTCTCCACACATCACAAGACATTTAACTAAAAGGTTCATTTATAATCTATTTAGTGACTCTTCATTGCATCTGTTTATGAATGTACTTAAAAAAACGAAGGCTCCTGTGGAAAAATTGTTTACATAAAATTGACAACCACTAAAAGAACCATTCATTTACATTTACTTTGAGACTAAAAGATGTCTTTTCTTTTATTAATGGATCAGTTATCATAATAGCATATTTGTAACTATAGGTTGAGGTTGCATACTTAAGATATTATGCCTAAGAAATTTATACTTAACAAATATTATACAACTATAAATATATCATCTTTCCAAATTTCAGAGAGCTATTCTTCCTCTGTACAATAAGTGTTCTCTATTTCTGTATATATTATAAAACCTAAGTTTGAAAATCAAGTATGGATGAAAGTAAGTGAACAGACTAAATTAAGATAATCCTATCTAGTCTAAAACTAAACAAAATGATTCCTCTTTACTTTTCATGGAAGAAGAAAAAGTATATACTATGATGTGTTGCAGCTGGGAAATGATGATTTACTAACTGTTTTGTTGTTGTTAAACTAAAGCTTAATTTGTAAATGGTCATTAAATATATGAAAATAAAGGTGATACTGAAGTGTTTAACATTTCTTGGAGAAACATGAGAAGAAAAATATTTGTGAGGGCAGAAAGGATGCTCTGTTAAAAGCTGTTCAACACTCACTCAATATTCTATCTCATGAACGTCTAACCTTTTAATGGCCATTAAAAGTTGCATAACTTGTCCATTGATGGGTAATGAGAGAAATTTTAAAAAATGAAGCAAGTTTTCCCACAGGTGTTTCTAAGCCAATCGACTGTTACTAGAGATTTTGATTATCAAAAAATCTGTGCTCACAACCAATATTGGAAAATCCTGAGTAAGAAGCAAACTGAATTGTAGCCTTCAGAGTATTTCTAAGATGACCGTAAGTTTAATATGAGATAGGACCACTGGGTACTGATTGCTGAATTGATTGCAGCCTTTTTGATATATCAATTTCTTTATGTGCTATTTTAGCTCACAAATGTAAACCATAATTCCTACACTGTTCTATTGCTATGATCTGAATGAATCTTCCTGTGTAATTTTCACTAATCATTTTTATGCCCCCATCTGTGCAAAAGATGACTTGATATTATCAACTAGCCATCTGCACATTTATGGAAATCTCCACAGAGCCTGCATATGTGAAATCAGCCATATCCCTTCCTATTACATGCAGATTTCACCAAAAGAGACTGTCTATACATATTTTACATTTCCTTTCCTATATTGTTAAGATACATAAAGTAACTGTTACACAACTGGGCTATATGATATCAGTATCAGACATAATGTTTCAAAATGACATTGTGAGAGAAATGTTTTAAAACTTAATCCACAAAATAAGAAAACAAATGGAAAGCAAGCTGTACTGAAGTGAGGGCTTTGCCTCCCAAGTTTCTCTTGGAAGACAGCATAATTTCTGCCATTTTATACTCATGACATTTATTCACACTTGCTTTCAATATATATATATATATATATATATATATATATAATTACTAAGATGCTATAAGATGTTATTCCTTTAAAAAATGAAGGAAATATTTTCAAGATGACATCAAGAATTTTGATAATTTTAAAAGAAGATCTGTGATGGAGAGACATTTCTTGTTTCTTCCTTACCTGCATACTTTTCTCATGAATACCCAGGCTCATAGATTCAACAAATGTGCATTCTCCATGAGAGTTTCTATTTTGTGTTTTTTTTTTTTTTGATGTTGTTGTTGTTGTTTTTGTTTTTTTGTTTGTTTGTTTGTTTTTTTGTTTTTCGAGACAGGGTTTCTCTGTATAGCCCTGGCTGTCCTGGAACTCACTTTGTAGACCAGGCTGGCCTCAAACTCAGAAATCTGCCTGCCTCTGCCTCCGGAGTGCTGCGATTTAAGGCATGTGCCATCATGCCTGGCTTGTGTATCTTTTTGCCCAACATTTTCTTCTGTCATTTGAAATATTTGAATATACTTGACAACTGATGTCACTTATTTTTTCTAACTATATTTTTGACTATATTTTAGTCTGCAAGACCTTCCTTAACGAGATTTACTCAATAGGCTGCATAATTTAACAATCAGCTTGGGTGTTAAGTTGATTGTGCTGCATATTTGAATACTTAAGGTTTTATGTATTTTTGATTGAGACTCCTACTATAATGAGCCACACAAATTGTTTCTGTGTTAACAAAGTACCAGAACCCTAGCATGAAGAGAGGTTATAAGAATATTCTGCAAGCTCATCTGTGCCCATGTGCTTCTGCATTGGGAGTGGGGTTTTGCTGCTAAGTCATGAGTTATATAAGAGAGAAGATAGGCTTTACATGTTTTCTTTGAATAAAATTGGTCAGTAAATTTTTAAAGGTTTGAAATCCCACTCATTTGTGAGGGGATTAACATTTTAGTAGCTGATCTCTTACATGTGTTTGTGACTATACATATGTGGCATGGATAGATGCAAGCAAGTTAATTTCATCATGATATACTGATCTCTGCATGATTAAGTATTCCACTTTGACTTGTGAAGGAAGCCATAGATTGTTGATGTGCACCCCATTCTCTCAACCTTGGCAGCCATGAGATCCTATATCAGGTTTGTGACATTTAAACAACCCAAACATTTAGTCTAATCCAATAAGTCATATTATAAATATTTGTTATTCTTTTTAATCTATATTCATGTGAGAGCAGTTTCTTGCAAAGATCAAATGAATTAGATGTAGAGCCACATTTATAGCTGATTATGACTCATCTCACATGGATGTAAGGAATCCAACTGGGATCCTCTGCAAGAATTGTAAGTGCTCCTAACTGATGAGCCATCTCCCTAGGTCCTAAAAACGCTGTTTTAAATATCTCATCCAGCATAAGTTTTAATTTCTTCTCATGATACATGGAAAAGCAGCAAAAGAAACATGTAAATTTAGGAAGTAGAGATGAATGATTAAGTGTTCAAAGTTATCTTTAGCTCCAAAGAAAGTGTTATACTTGTGTGAGCTGCAGGAGACCCTATCACAATCAACAGACAATATGGTCATTTGTTCCACAATCTGATTTTTCTCCATTTCAATGAATGAAGATTTCATTTAGCAGGAACTGCTTATTAACTATTCACGGGGGTCAATAACATGTAACAAACGAATTGTCTAAATGTCTAAACTTGGTTTTCTTGCCAGCTCCCTGCCTTGCTGAGTAGATAGATCTGTTTGTCCTCTACACACTACTGCCTCTCAGAGATGACTGGACAGATAATGCATTAATTTCAGTGAATAGGCCTATGCCTACCCCTGTAATAATAAACACTCTATAGAATCCTTCACATGATGTGTCTTTCAAGAAATGTTCATGTAAGCCTGTCTAATTTAACCTGGTATGCACCAAGACTAGAGAGTCATCCAATTGGAGTGTAAACACATATTATATGTATACCACAGATATAACAAGTTCTCTTTTCAAGCTTGTCTAAGGAAGAATGAGGCTTCAATCCTGTGCATATATCATCACCCAATACATACAAATATATTTTATATATGTTAAGTTTATATTTCTCATTAGTATATGTTCCTGTTATAGATAAATTGCTGCATTGGAATGTGGCATCTTTTACCAATCAACTACTAAGTCAATAATGCTTTCTTTAGTAATTAAGTCATTCTCCATTTGAAGAGCACCACCTTTTCTCCTTTACTGCAGTGCTTTTGGAAGCATTTACTAATTTTCTGGTTATGTGGTATAGGTTAATAGAACTATATGGATTCATGGTGATTTTATTTTATTTTTCTAAGGGAAAGCTTTAATACTATATATAAGTATCTATGGTACATGGGAATATATTGTTTGCAACTCACTGTTACTGCGAGAAATCTTTTAAGTGCTTCTATAGTATAATCCATTCCTTAAGCAACTCATGGTATTAAGATTTATTGGTAGTTTAGAAGTGATGTTGTGAATGTTCTATACATATCATTTGCCATTTTCATTTCAGAAGTTTCTTTTGTAAATGTCCAGCACTTCTAAGATTATTATAGACAATAACATTTCAGTTACTGTCCTTCCAGTTATTGTTGCTTTTAAAGTCAGTATTGAAATATTTAAATCTTTATAAAATAACGGAACAATGCAGCTGTCTTCTATGTGTTTAACAACTGTTATCATTCTGTATAAATATTTCAGAAGGAAGATTGCATTATATTTCATAATCATTCACAATCTCTAATAGTCAAGTTATGTACTTGGAATTTCTTCAGTAAGACAGTGTATATATCTATGCCATCTGTTAGGAACTCAAGTGAGTTGCTTCAGCAAGGGGAGTGATTCAGAGAAGAGGAGGTTCCTTCTCATGTCCTTATGCTTAAGTGATATCAGACACTTCAACTAGCTAGCTAACATCTTGATTAACATGAGAATTAAGAGACCACTATGCCAACCAACTCTGAGAGATGCTGTGACAATCTTCCCTTTGCCACTCGAATAGGAAATGCTACACAGCCATGCCCAGCTTTAAACCATCACCCACACACAGATATTTCATGGTCATTAGGACTACAATATGATGTTTAAATAGGCCACTGAATTATTAGGTTTTTTGCATATTAGTATACCAATTACTCTACATACCTAGAATATTACCCATTCCACAATGTTATTTGAAGGAGAAAAGCAAATGATGTCAAGAGACTCAGAGAAATGTTTGATAAGTCAAATTGATTGGGCTATTTCTAAGAAATCCAAAAGTAATGTTATGGTTATGAGTAATTGTAAAACATGCCCTTTTCACTGTTCTTTAGAACAAGACCAGAAGCTCTCCTGGAGAAATGTGTATACCTCAAGAGACTGGAGGCTCCAGGGAGTTTAGGGTCAGGTTGGGTGAGGGGTGGGGACATCCACATGTAGACAGGAGGGTGGAGAGGAGGTATGGAATGTGGAACAGTCAGCGGGTTGATAGGGGTTGGGGGAATAAAATACAAAGTGTAAAAAAATAAATTAATTAATTTTTAAAAAAGCGAAGCAAAAAGAGTAAAATACAGCTATTAGAAAAACAATAGAAGAATGTTGTCTCTGTCTACAACTGATATGATAGAGATCATCAAATATATTCGACCTAAAACTTATTATTTAAATTAGTTATTCAAACATGGAAACTTGCCTTACAGAAACATAGAACAAAATATTTTTTAAGAGGACCTTAAATGGAGCATTATTAGTTATAGAGATAAGGTCAAGAATGAATGTACAAGTTATTTCATAACTTAAAATTTTATTTATTATTATTATTATTATTATTATTATTATTATTATTATTATTATTTTGGTTTTTTGAGACAGGGTTTCTCTGTCTAGCCATGGCTGACCTGGAACACACTTTGTAGACCAGGCTGGCCTAGAACTCAGAAAACCGCCTGCCTTTGCCTCCCGAGTGCTGGGATTAAAGGCGTGTGCCACCACGCCCGGCAATATTTTGTAAGATTGTAATGTTTTGTGTTATTGCTCAATAATTTAACCTAGTGATATGAAATTTTATTAGAGTAGTATATGTACTTTTCTGATAACATTGTATGTAACTGGCCTCTAAATCTTAAAATATATTCAGAAACATTTAAATAAACATCCAGAAACAGTCTAACTTGTTTGTGGGTTAGAACTTCTTGGCAGGCATCCTAGGTACACATATTACTTATCATATCCAGAGTTAATTATAGAATAAGAAATGTGTGGTTAGTTTGCAATGCTACTAAATGCATCTATGTTAAATCCCTAAAAATACAAAACTGCAAGACTATCTTTTGATATTTGGATAGGTTAAATTAAGTAATTATGAAGACTTTGATATTTCACTTCCCTTTAAAGATAAATTATTTTTCCTACAATATCAAATTTGCAAGCAGGGTACAAACAGCGCACAACCTGGTCTGGATACAACAATTAGTTATCACTGACAAATTATCAGGTGTCAGCACTATATTAGTGTTACCTAACTGAACTTCAATTTCTATATATCAACATGTAAGGGCTAAATGTTAGACATAAGCACACTGAAAATGTTTAGCAACAGAAATAAATCTGATATTAGGAAAACCTTAGACTTACAGAGATGCAGCTGACAGTCTGCATGCACTTTTCTCTGGAGAGAAAGAGATACATAATCCCCACTACTAAATCACTCGGGATGGACAGGAGACATCTGTGTCACTGCTATGCTAGAATATAAATAAACACTAATAAATTTAGCTGCTGATTGATAAACATGATATAATGTGGGAGTGTCATGCATGGTTAGTTCCTGGTAAAGTGAAGACGTTGTTATATTATGCTCCTAGGATCTAGCATATAAATTAGAAGTAGAAAACCTCCACCTACCACAAAGAAGGTTTCATTTATGAAACACATATAAACCATGATTGTTCAAAAAAACTTATGCCACAGTTAAGGAGGATATTTTTTCCATTGTTAATTGATTAGATTTCTGAAACCTAGACACAATCTCCAATAATTTAAAATTAACCAATATCATTAGATGAATATTGAATAAATGCTGACCACTTATGTTATGAAGGTGAACTGGGCATGGTCCTTATTAACTAAGAGCCCAGAAATGATCCTGAGGGTTGGGCTGTGGACTAAACTTAATTGATATCTTGCAGTAAGAAGAAACCTTGATGGTGGTTAAAACTACGAGCAATAAAAGGTAACTTACATGTTGGTTAAAACTACAAGTCCTGGATAGAGACTCTCTTCCTGAAAGATGACTTACTCACTTTAAACTTAAGGAGTCTTACTTCATTCTTAATAACGACCTGGAATTGAGAGTTGATCCATGAACAATCTTTAGACTATTATATAGCCAAATAGGAAGTACACTATACATTTTAGCTACTATTTTGTGAAACACCAAATATTGCAATGACAAATTGCTTTTAATTTTGATGGGAACACATCTAACTTACTGTGCTTTTAAAATTTTCTTCACAGAATATGATATTATGTAAAACTATCATATGTAGGGTATGCACTGAGTGCGTCTCTGTATATACAGAGTATACTGACTTATTTTTAAATATATTTTTATTATGATTTAGAAAAAAGAGCATGTTCATTTTGGTTTTCCTATATATAAAACTCTGGAAAACAATCATGCATAATAAAGTAGAATCCTGAGAAACATAGGAAATCATCTTACAGTAGTAAGACAGGGTCCAAAGTCCCGTGAATTTCCAAAGTGTATCTCTATTAATAAACCATAACATGTTTCTCTCTAACTTTTTTTAAAAACTAAGATTGGCTTGGAATCTATGATGAAATAATTTTGCAAAGGGCCATATATGTATGCCATTGTAAGAAATTGAACTTTTTTTTTTTACATTTTACTTATTTAACAAGCGTGTGTGTGTGTGTGTGTGTGTGTGTGTGTGTGTGTGTGTGTGTGTGTGAGACACATAGTGTGCCTGCAGAAAGTGCTTGTCTCTGTCCCCTGGATTCGATGGTTTCAGATGGTTGTAAGCTGACTGATGTGGGTGCTATAACCCAAACATAGGTTCTGTGAAAGTGCAATGAGCTGTCTTAACTGTTGACCCATCTTGCCAGCCTAAAGATTCTTCTTTTAGAATAATAATATCACCCTAATGGGAATACAAGAGAGGAGGACACAGCAATGGGTGGGAATGAAAGATGGCATATCTGGGAAGAGTCAGTGGAAGGGGGATGAATAAAAGTAAAAAGTATTGTATAAAATTCTCAAAGGACTGAATTAAAGAAAGGAGAAAACCGTGAGGTTATTCGAGATGGATGGGTTAGCTGGCTTTTAATCTTTCATGTATAAAAACTAGGTGAGCAATATTACGAAATCATTGAGGAGAATATAGAACAGAATCATAGAACAGAGTACATTCACAGTTATAATAATAAAATGTTATAGAATAGATTTAACTTTCTTTTTTTTTCTTTCTTTCTTTCTTTTTTTTTTTTTTAACATATACCATGTACAATGCTGGTAAGTATATGTGTGTGGGCAAAGATGGTAAGGATAAAATCAACAGCTTTAACGATTTAGATTGCATGTCAGATATACAGCTTGACTCACTCAGATTAAAACATTTACATCAGCTGCTGGTAATTGTCCACAGACTTCCAAATAATTCTTTAAAGAGCTAAGTATTTAAGGCAGTAATAGAAATCAATCCTTCTAGATACAGTCACTGTAAAACTTACACAGAGCAAAGGAAGCTGCCTCCATATAGAATTACAGAAACAAGAGGAAGAAAACTAGTGTTTCGTCTTAAAACATGCAAATGACCTTATCATACATAGCCAGCTGTGTATTACTCTAATTAGAAGAATGGTTTGTGAACCCCTTAAGTTCATGAAAGCTAAATCACAGTCTTCAAAACTTAAATGTGAAGAAAGAACAGAAATCCAGCAGACTCATGTAAATAAGAACTTTCAGTAAAAAGTGAAGAAATCTTTGTTTATAAAGCTTGCAAAACATCACCATAACAGCCTAATTGGCAAGGTATTTATCAAAACAAAGCATTAAAATAGCTTTTCATTGGAAAGACAGCACAATGTTTCAGAGTAAAGAATCTCTACGGTCTTTTAAGATTTAGCTTCAGTAGCTGAAAGCAATAATAAGAAGGTCTCAGAAGTTAGAATGGGATTTATAGTCTCTAGGTCTACCTAGTAAACGGTTTTCTATGGAGGAAAAAAAGAAGAACTTTGGAAAAAAAAAATCCTCAGGATGAGTTTATATAGCATTAGCCATTCAGCTCAAGGTCTAGAGATGCCAATGACATTGCTCATTAATAAGTTATCTTTGGGGATGAAGTAATGGCACAGTGGGTAAAGTGCTTTCTAAGTAAGCATGAAGGTTTCAATTGGAATAGCCAGGACCTATTAGATATCAGGCATGGTATAGTGTGTGTAATCACAGAAATTTCACAGAGATCTAGAAATTTACAGGCTAGTCAGCGTGTGTCTGTGTGTGTGTGTGTATCCATGTATATGTATATGTTTATGTATGTGTATATGTATGTGTATATGTATACATAATCAGGTTTCCAATAATGTAAAATGTAAGAAATACAAGGTCCTGCACCCATGGTTGTCCTCTAACCTCCATGTGTATGCTGTGGCATGAACACACCTACTATAGCTTGCATACCCCCTACAGTCAGCACTCACACACACAAATGTTACCATCCTTCTCTCTTTCTCTCTCTTGCACACACATGTTCATGCACACACAGACAACCCCCCCCCACACACACACCACAAACATTGATTGTTTAATCAAGGCTTCAGAATCTGTTCAAGGACAAAAATCTAAGGTCTTTACAAGGAGAATATCATGTTTGTAGGCTGGTTTTTCTCTGTGAAAAAGACATTTCCAGTTTAGAAATTCTTTGTGTTCTTTGGGGCTGAATACAAAGTCAATAGTAGCTTGCTATTTTTCATTATTTCTGTGGTTTTTTTTTTTTTTTCCTGTTCAGGTACTTCTATGGATAAGCTATAAGCAATGGGGTGGGAGACAGAGGCTATATTTTCATTCTGTTAAGAAAGCACTCTGCTGAAAATTCCGAAATACTTCTGTGTAATTGCTATCTAAACAGAGATATCTAAGAACATCTGTGAAGATGCAGCATGGTCACAACCCGGAGTGCAGAATAAACACAGAATGTGTGCATGGCCTATCTTTCTGTGGGGCATGCCCTGCTCATTTTTTTTTTTTTTTGTTACTCTCTGCATGCTGACTCTTTTGGTGTGCTGAAAAAGGACAGACAGAGTACTGTTTGTGTTACAGAGAGGTCAAAGCAGCTCTGGCCATAGACCGTGAAAGCATGGATAGAGTGATGGTTTCCTTTGACTATGAAATGCTTTGTGATATATATAGAGATGAGTTGGATCCTCATTGGACCCTCACTGTCCTCTGAATTTAATCACATATAAAAAGCTTACATCCATGGCACATAGAGTCTTTTAGCGCTGAGAAATGAAGGAAGGAAAGATAAATGAATTAACACCAGAGGGAAAACATTTATCCTTTATTTTAAGTTTTCAAAAGCACTAGGTGTAATATGTCCCTAAGCTATGAGAACATGACAGCTAAGATCTCAGGAATAACACAACAAATATTCTGTCTGCATTTATTAGAGAAGAAAAAAAAAGGAAAAAATAGGATGGAAGGCAAAAGGACTGTGATTGATTTCACTGTGGTTCAAACAATGTCACTTTGTATCTGTCTCCCCCCCCTCCTCTATTATTGATAGTATGTAACTACAATTCTTCATTTCTTTGCTTTTATTATATTGGCTTTGTATTCAAACCTGGGATATGTATAATTAGACTGATTGTGTATATAGTTTTTATTTCAGAGAAGAAAGGATATCATAAGGAAGTACCTTAGCCCATCATTATTTAGAATACGAATCCTGTCATTCAGAATGTAATTAGTCAGCAACTTTAGCCACTTGACCTCATTTGCTTGTTGGCTCCACAGGAATTACGATAATAACAAAAATCATCAACTGTGACATTTCGATCTGAGCTAGAGTTAGAGTCTGCCATATAGAAGCCCTTCATCAGTATTGTTGAAACAAAAAGTATAATAGTCAGTTCTCCCTGATTCTATTTAGGGTTCAAGCTGGTTTTCTTGAGGAGCATGCTCCCCTCTTTAGAATACCAAGGAGACCAATGTGTAGGTGGTACTTCAGAGTTTCTTCTTTGCTTGAGGGCCCTGGAATGTCTAAAATGTGACCATACTGCTCAAATTCATATTAAAAACCAAGAGTATTCAGATTGACCAAGAAGTGGGAAATGGTTTCTATTTCAGAATTCAGATGGAGGCTGGCAGAGAACAGGGAAGAAATTGTAGGTAAACGAGGAGTGGATAACTTATAATATCTTCCTTTCATCAGTTTCTGGTGCTTTATCTTTGTGGTCTAGTGTGTACTTTTCTTCCAGTTACCACCAATAAGAGTGTCTACTCCCCAAGATCTCAGCATTACACTATGACTTTAGTATGTTGGCATTGCCATACACACCTGAGATTTCACAATGGCCTAAGTCCTGTTTAGAGTATGACACTCTGCATCTGCAGTGTTAAAGACAGCAATGTTAAAGACTAGGATATTCATGAACTAAGTAAAGAAAAACCATGCACATGGCTTTGGGTCTTTCAAATAGACTACAGGGTACATAAATCAATGATTTATATTAAACTGATAGGGCTAGTACAATGCTGAACCCACCAAAATTTCAAACTCAGAAAAATAAATGGTCTTATATTTTTCTAATTTTGTGGGAAGCAGATGGATTCACTTCTGGTTGGTAATCAAAATAAGGTATTATCATGTGATTACTTTATTCCTGTTCTCTCATCTTCTGAGGCCTGCCTGTAATCTTTTAAAGCCTGTATTGGGACATGAGATCATAGTACAGTAAGACTAACACTCCACTCTAGAAGAAATGGCTTGCTAAAGTAGCTGAGTGGACTAACAGTGTTTTGCCCTTCAGGGACATGTTCAGCTCATCTTCCTTGTTTTTAATGCACTCAAAGGCTCAGCTAGACTAATTCATACTCAGAACAAATTACATAACACTCAAAGACTGACACTTCCAAAGTTCATCCGTTCTGCACTTGCTTGACATTAGAAAAGGGCAACTTTTGAAAAAGGAATAAAATAGATTTTCTCACTCTGCTGGTCATGTCTCAAAAACAGCTGAACAGGTTTTCTTGAAACTTCACTTTAAAATAATCCATCATTCACCATTCACTGTTTCATCATGAAAACCTTTGAGTAATCAGAGTAATTTTTTTAGGATCTAATTACACTGATTTTAAATAATAATATCGAGTATATATAGTTCTGTAAGAAAACTGACTAGATCTCTTTTGATTGTAAAATAGGCAACCCAACCTAACCTTTTTCACATAATGAGTATTTTTGATTGTGTGATCAATTTAATGAATAAAGGAAAGTAATCTAGTGGTAGATGAGCACGACGTGATTGTAAAATGACCAGACAGATAATCTTCAAGTTATTAATGCATGGCAAATCTTATTTCTGGCATCGGGTCAATTACACTAATATTAATAATGCATGGAACCAAAAATAGGACAGAAACATTCAAATGAATTTATAACAGCCATCAGTCCTCTTGCACTTTTGTCCTATAGCTCCTCTGTGGTGTATTAGTCAGGGCTTAATCATTTGAACCAATTAACTCAAATCAGTTTCATTAAGAAATAAAACCATTTTCAAAACAATACAAAAATGACTCCCAGGACACTAGAATGATTCTAACACTAGGGCTTCCAGTGTGGGGCTCTTGAAGTGCATCAAGGCCATATCTCTTCCTTCTTGTCAGATGTTCTTTATCCTGTGGATATACTTTTGGATGACAGCCTAAATAGAAGAGAGAATCTTCTGAGACGTTATCTCCACATTAAGTTCCAGGCTAGGTACTGATGTGAGGTCTAATATCTATTTCTTATGAATGTTTAAATAAAAGGCATAGGGCATTATCAGTCCTGTAACAGAATTCATATCTCAATTGAAGAGGCAGTAAGGCAAACATTATAATTGGCAGCAGTATGAGGGCAGAGATTCCATCTGTTAAGGGTGATATACTGGTGACACGAATGGTTTTAATTCACTATCCTTTCCTATACAGTGTGACTTTGTAGCTATTAATTTCAAGAGTGAAACTGGTTCCTTGTTCTGAAACTGGGATGGCTTCAGGATGTGTTTCCCATGTGCATGGATTGGCAGGATTAAGATAGTAAAAATGGCCATCTTGCCCAAAACAATCTACAGATTTAATGCAATCCCCATCAAAATTCCACCTCAATTCTTCACAGAGTTAAATAAAGCAATTTGCAAATTCATTTGGAATAAGGAAAAGTCCAGGTTAGTGAAATTTATTCTCATCAATAAAAAACTTCTAGGCGAATCTCCATCCCTGACTTCAATTTGTATCACAGAGCAACTGTGATTAAAAAAAAAAATACAAAACCAAACTAAAAAAAACTGCATAATATTGGTACAGAGACAGGCAGGAAGATCAATTGAATAGAATTGAAAAGCCAGAAATTAACCCACATACCTATGGTCACTTGATCTTTGACAGAGAAGCTAAAACCATCCAGTGGAAAAAAAGAGCATTTTCAAAAATGTTGCTGGTTCAAGTAGCAGCCAACTTGTAAAAGAATGCAAATTGATCCATTCTTATCTCCCTGCACAAAGCTCAAGTCCAAGTGTATCAATGACCTTCATATAAAACCAGATTCACTGAATCTAATAGAAGAGAAAGAGGGGATGAACCTTGAAGCATGGGCCCAAGGGAAAGTTTCCTGAACAGAACATCAGTGCCTTATGCTGTAAAATCAAGAATTGACAAATGGAACCTCATAAAATTGCAAAACTTCTGTATGGCAAAGGACACTGTTAATAGGACAAAATGGGAACCAACAAATTGGGAAAAGACCTTTATCACCCCTACATCTGATAGAGGGCTAATATCCAAAATATACAAAGAACTCAAGAAGGCAGACTCCAGAGAAACAAATAACCATATTAAAAAGAGAAGTACAGATTGGGAAAAGATATTTATCACCCCTACATCTGATAGAGGGCTAATATCCAAAATATACAAAGAACTCAAGAAGGCAGACTCCAGAGAAACAAATAACCATATTAAAAAGAGAAGTACAGATTGGGAAAAGATATTTATCACCCCTACATCTGATATAGGGCTAATATCCAATATATACAAAGAACTCAAAACGTTAGACACCAGACAATCAAATAACCCTACTAAAATGGGATAAACAAAGAATTCTCAATTGAGGAACACTGAATGGTCGAGAAGCACCTAAAGAAATGTTCAGCATCCTTAATCATCAAGGAAATGCAAATCAAAACAACTCTGAGATTCTACCTCACACAAGTCAGAATGGCTAGGATCAAAAACTCAGATGATAGCAGATGATGGCAGGAATGTGGAGAAAGAAGAACACTCCTCCATTGTTGGTGGGATTGCAAGCTCATACAATCACTCTGGAAATCAGTCTGGTGGTTCCTCAGAAAATTGGACATAATATTACCTGAGGACCCAGCTATACCACTCCTGGGCATATATCCAAAAGATGCTCTAACATATAACAAATACATATGCTCTACTATGTTGATAGCAGTCTTATTTATAATAGCCAGAAGCTGGATAGAACCCAGATGTCCTTCAACAGAGGAATGGATACAGAAAATGTGATACATTTACACAATGGAGTACTACTCAGCTATGAAATTCTTAGGCAAACGGATGGAACTAGAAAAACATCACTCTGAATGAGGTTACAAAATCCCAAAAGAACAAACATGATATTCACTCACTGATAAGTAGACCTCAGTTCAAAAGATAGGAATACCCATGATACAATTCATAGACTATATGAAGCTCAAGAAGAAGGAAGATCAAAGTGTGAATTCTTCAGTTCTTAGAAGGGTGAACAAAATACTCACAGGAGGATATAAAGGGATAAAGTATGGAGCAGAGACTGAAGGAAAGGCCATCCAGAGACTGTCCCACCTGAGGATCTATTCCATATACAGTCACCAAATGCAGACACTAATGTGGATGCTAAGAAGTGCATACTGACAGGAGCCTGATATAGCTGTCTCCTGCCAGATCCTGATATATACAAAGGTAGATGCTCCCAGTCAACCATTGCATTGAGTGAGAGGTCCTCAATTGAGGAGTTAGAAAAAGGACTGAAGGAGCTGAAGGCATTTGCAACCCCATAGGAAGAACAACAATGTCAACCAACCAGAGCTCCCAGTGTCTAAACCACCAACCAAGGAGTACACATGGAGGGACTCATGGCTCCAGCCACATATGTAACAGAGGATGGCCTTGTTGGGCTTCAGTGGGAGAAGAAGCCTTTGGTCCTGTGAAGTCTTGAGGCCCCAGTGTAGGGGAATGAGAGAGCAAGGAGGTAGGAGTGGGTGGGTGGGTGTGGGTACACCCTCATAGAAGCAGGAGGAGGAGGGATGGGAGAGGGGATTTCGGAGGGGGGGGTTGCAGGGGAAATCGAGAAATGGGATAACATTTTAAATGTAATAAAATACTATATCAAATAAAAAAAATGAACTGCAACATATATCTGCCATGAAAAGTTGTGAGTACGTTGACCAGGGAAAGGGCTTCCCCTGTCCACCCCAAAACACTGTAGTCTAGCAGAGAAAGCTGAAAACCATGAGAAAACGAACAAGGATTACTTCAGAAAGACTATTCCAGGCAAAGGCAAGACAGAATGCAAAACTCTTAGGTGAGTATATGCTTAGATTAGTGGGAGGATAGAAAAAAAATTCAGTACATGCAAATCCCAGTGAGCAAAAATCAATTTCAAAATAAACAGGCATCCAGAACAGAGACTTGTAGGCCACTGTAGTAGAATATTTGGAAGATAATATTTCAAGAGAAATCCTTCTTGAAAAGTAACACATGGTGTTTCATTGTTAGCTAGAACTGTCTCTGACAGGAAAAAAAAATTATAATTTGTTTCCTACAATGATTTGGGCTGTGTTACTTTTCTTAAGAATAAGTTGGTAAATTTTACTCTGTGGAGACCACAAATGAAGCATCAAAAAAAGTAATAAGTAAATATACTCATGTTTCACTTTAAAACATTACTTACTTGGGGTTTATTATGAGACTATGAGTAAGGGAGAACTTACAAAATGCATCAGTGACTTGGAGAGTTTCATTAAATGAATAAATAAATAAATAAATAAAATAACAAACAAAAGTAAAAACAAACAAACAAACCCACCACAGCATGAGTGATGACTCATCTTAAGGAAGCTGTACCTCTAGAGCTCTCAATATCACTCCCATCAGCTTGTCTATTAGGGGTCTCTTCTTAGAAATTTTTTAATATAAGTATGACTGTGGGAGACAGTCCTGTGAGTCCTGTGATAGGTACTACCTGAAACTTGTGAGTTGTTTTTACTTCCCGAATCTTAAATACCCTACCAGAGAGAATCCTCAATTAGATAAAGATAAATATCCAGTAGGGGTAATTATAGAACTCTTTATAATGTATATTGTAAAAAAAAATAGTATGACTATAATATTTGTTCCATTGTGTCTTTGAGACAGAACATTCTTCACAGTTACTATATAATAACAGTAAAGGATCAAATAATTAAACTTTATAGAAATCAAGTGTGTGTAGACTCTGTGGTTGAATACCGAAAATCTATCAAATGGAACTCTTCTGCCTAGGGGTAGGGTACACAATGCAAATCCTAGAACACAGTAGTTGTTTTCCTAAGAATCATTAGTTAGGAAATCATTAGAGGTCTCTGAACAACGAAAGCTACTGACATTGAAATCTACACCACCTTTGTTGCTTACTATAACTATGTGGCAACCCTCTTTCTGAAGAAACCCTAAACTCTGGCTATAGGAATTAGAGCAATCAGTCTCAAACCAGGAAATTTTTCCCTGCTGGTCAGCTTTCATAGAGCCAAAATGTGCTGTGGATGGTTTGCTGATGGACAAAAGAAATCAGTGTTCATACCCACAATGGACCCTGCATGCTAAAATACCAAACTACCAAGCCAAATAATGCTGCAGCTGTAATAATGCCATGACTGTTATGATGTCACTAATCATTTTCTAATGGGTTATGAGGCCTAGTACACAGTAGGCAATGCCCTTCCTAGATTTGGAAATATGATTAAGTTCATAACTGAGCAGGTAATGAACTCTAAAGTAGAGTCTGCTATTGTTCTCTTGGTCACTAGTCATGCTGCCAAAATGCTTTCCAACTATTGAAGTTTATACCCATAGACCTCACCTACTCCTGACCTTGGTGAGAGATACTTCTATTTTACAGTGATTAGTAGTCAATGCCAAGATGTATAATTGGTCAAAGACCTGAGAATAAGAGAACAGAACAGTGTTTAGACCTAATTAGAACATGTTTACCAAACCCCACCCATCCCTCACAGGCAAGGCTCAAGGAATCTCAGCAAAGCAGAGGCAAAAAGCATGTAAGGACAGAGGGCCAACATACCAACTAGTAAAACTTGTACAGGATTGTAACAGATAGCTCTGGGGCTAATTGTATTTGATGTTAATTCTGTTCTCCTGTGAGGCGCTGTGAACAAGGCATGAGTCAGCACTCAGGTGATTTCCTGTAAACTGCTTCCCAGCTTAATTTACAAATAAAGGCTAGAGCAGGTGGTTGGGCTGAGAAAGAGGGGAAGGTAGAGCTGAAGGGTTTCAGAGAGAAAGAGAAAGGACAATGAAGGAGCAGGAAGGAAAGTAGAGCAGAAGCACGTGGTCTAGAGAAAAATGCAAGTTCTAAGGGATCTCTTATATGGAGAATATGGTAGTGTAGAGGTAGATCTGCCCAATCTAGGCACATAGCATGGATTCATATTAATTGGGTTGTGTTTTCATCGCCCAGGCTTTTTTTGGGTTGGAGATTTACCATAACACAGACTGTGCTTATTATTGTTGATTAAATTTTGTATTTTTATTTTACGTGTGGAAGTACCATGAAGTGAGATCTTCTGAATACAACATGGCTACCAAACTCATGAGTAACAGCAACAAGAGCCAACCAGTTGAAATCCAGGATAGAGGGAGGAGCATCTCTCCAGCCTGAAACCATTACTGAGAAACTATTGGCAGTTGATAGATGCTGAGGGTGAAGCAAGTAGTAAATTTCACTTGCTTCAGTGGATGTCGAATACCCATACTAGTATTAGCAGTACAAATCAAATGTAGTAGGTTATCGGAAAATAGAAACAATATCCTGAATTTAGGAGGGAGACAGTTTAGAATATGGATGGGGATTTGAAGAGGAGAATGAGGATTGGATGTGCTGCCATCTTGTTGTATGCATACATGAAATGCTCCATTTTAAATTCAATCATAAGTAAATAGTAAATAATGCTATAAATTGAAATACTGCTAGGTGGCTTTGAAGTTAGCTACAAATTAACACATAGTTTTGGAATTCCTTTTTGTGTTTTAATATTTTTTGCTTTTTTTTTTTTTTTTTTTTTTACCTTTCAAGGACAGGTAATATAAGAAGTCAATGAAATAGTAGTACAACATACATGTTAACTCGGCACTGACCTCTCTTTCAGTCAAGATACAAGGTGAACCCAGCTTGAAGGAGTACAAAGAAAAAGCAGCCAAAGTTCTCTTTGCTCCTAGCACGGCAAAGTCATAATGAATCACTTGATGTGCAACACTGAAGCTGCAGGAGGGGAATTTACGATGATATGAAGAAGCCACAGAGTCATTTCTTGAGATAATTTTCTGAAAATTATATCATCTACTCATAGCCGCGCTTAAGATTGTCTTAAACATAATTCCTGAGTTTCCTCCAGAGAGTAGCAAACCTCCTAAAGCTGTCCCTGTACTTTCTGCCGTGCAGTAACAAAAATGAGGCAGGACTCATAAAGAACATAGCTTTTTACACTAACTCGATCATGATAAGAAATATTTTATGAGACTCTGCCTTTCAGTTTAATCAAATCACAAACCAACCAACTAGTAAGACTTGTACAGAATGTGCTTATCACTTATTGCTGATTAAATTGTGTGGTTTTATTTTACTTTATGTATGCGGATGATTTGTCTGTGGCTGTCTGTGCCGTACATGCATGCCTAATACTCACGGAAGACCGAAGGCATCAAATACAGGGAACTAGAGCTACAGACAGTTGTAAGCCACAATATAGGTACTGAATATGGAACCTGGTAGATAATTGTCCCACCTCTCTAGTGCCTGGTATATTTTGTATTTTAAAATAGGCATCGAATCCTTTATACTCAAAATGTTTTCTAGTATAGACTGTATGACAATTGTACTTCTGAGTACCACCCTTTCTCCCTGTGAAAAAATAAATTAACATGATGAGATGTTCAAAAACATAACTTGTTTTTCTATATGAATCAGATCACTTGTAATTGAATTTTGTTAATTCATTGCCAAAATAGTGTATGTGAAGTGAGTGGAATTGTCTAGGAATTTCTGACAATTTACACTGGGAAAGAGCTTAGAATCACAAGAGCTTTGGAAAACCCTGCAAGGCTGATTAGAGCTCTCCTGTATAAAAAAAAAAAAAAATTACCCAAAGGTGAGTGCCCCATCCATTAATAAGACATACTCTATGCAGGGCAGAATTTTGTTCAAATTCAAATGAATAAAGGTCAAGAAGAAAGGTGGGCAAATGCACAGAGCAGGAAGTTGGGCAGCAGCAACAAAATCCGTCTTTCCAGAGAAAGAGAAGGCAGCACAGAACTGGTAAAAACTGCTCATCCAGGAGGCAGAAGCTGCCTCTGCTTAAAGGTTTATGAAAGCAGCAGCAAAAGCATTAGAAAGGAAGCAGAAGCATTGCGCCAACTGAGGAAGGAGTTACAGCGTAAAGGGCCAGAGTCCATCATCACCCCCCAGGCTCCTCCCTTGTGAAATAGGAATCTCTCCCAAAGAGTTGATATGTAACAACAGTCACTCATTCAAATACCAGCAACCTACAAGGAAGACACCAAAGTTAGTTTAGAAAAAAATGACAAAGAGCAATATTTAAAAAAAAAAAAACTCATCTGATACAAAAGTAAAAATTATTTATACTAAAATGACATTGGAAACGTTCACTCCTGAGTTAAAACACTACCAGGGATGGGCAAGACTATATAGGCAGACTCTATATCACAGTGGATGGAGAAGTCAGCTCTCTCACAAAAGAAGGAAAGCTGTAAAATAAATGGTTAGAAGAATGAGGAAATATTAAAGTCCAACAAGGTTGAACAAGTGTCATTATGCTTTAAAAGAAATGGCTTCATTTCTGATGGCTTCTTCTCTCCCTTCCTCACTCCCCTCCCGAACTGCCTTCTTTTCCTTCCTCCTTTCCTTCCATCATTTTGTACATTCATAATCCAGTGAATTTTAATGCTTTCACTATTTTAAACTTAATAGTGAATCAGTCACTCCTTCTACATCTTCCTTATGGTATGTCCATCTTTCCCTGTTTCTTGATATTGAGAAATCTAATTGTAGAAAGATGCTAATCCAGCAACATGGCTGCTCTGGCATGGTATCATATCCAAGGACCTGTCTGTGTGATCCTGCTGGAACACAGACATGCCACATACCTTTACTCCCTCTGGGTGGAACACAAACAGGCCCTTAGTCCACCCCTTTAAAGGAAAATCAGTTTATACGAGGAAGCAGCCATGTTTGAAAATGCCTCTACATGAGGGGCAGACAAAGTGCCACATCAGAGAAATATTTGACAAACTTAGTCAGAGATAGGCTATGCTTACAAGAACAGCACAGGAAAGAGAAACTATTAAAGAGTAGGGCAGGGAGAGTCATTCAATTAGGAGTCAGTGCAGTGACTGAAGGGCTGTGGAGTTGAGTTCATTTGTCACTTGAGTTCATGGAGTTCAGTGTAGGTCGGCAGAAACAGTTTAGGTCAGAGAATAAGAAGGAGCCAGAAGATTAGAATAAATTGCCTAAGTTAGTTGAGGCCAAGCAGAGTAATTCAGTGAGAAGATGAGAGAAGCCAAACTGAATCAGTTAGCTTTAAGAGGAGTTTGAGCCAAAACAGCTGAGTTGAAACAGCCAGCCAAAGTTCAGAAAGAGCTAAAAGGGGTGGGTGAGCTTACTCAACAATAAGCCTCTTATATAACAGTTACCCCAGGGGAATAAAAGTTACTTTTATATCTCATATTACAAGAGATATCAGGAAGACTTCTTTTTATTCACAAATTTGTATTCATAGTATGTTGGAGATGAATAACTAAAACTATATATGTATAATTAAATTATATTGAAATTAAAAAGATGAATAATCAAAAACCACAAAAGGGAATAGGTAATAATATATCAAGAAAATATGATAAATAATTCACTTTTCAAAGCAACTGAAAATAAAAATTGGTTTGCACTTCTCTATATTTACAGAAAGAAAATACAGAGAGATAAATCCATGAAGCTATGGACTTTTTAAAAGCAATGTTTACCCAAACTTGAGACAGGAAACTTTTGGTATACAAGAATTACATTGCATGTTCAGATTTGAACACAATATGAAGGCAGAGAAGTAAGCATGTGAATACTCCAAGGGCAAACTTTACACAATGTACAAAAACATTATGCCTACATGTATGCATGCATGCGCATAGTCACATGTAGTCCAGGCTGCCCTAGAACTTGTGCTGTTTTCCTGAGTAATGGAATTATAGCATTGTGAGATGACTACCTACTAGTGAAAAGATGTCATAAACCCTCTTTGACTCCAGTTGAGAACCTCGTCTGATTTCAAAAGGAAGGCCATAAGGCCAGGAACAGACCATAAAATCCATAAACAATGTAATAACACCCCCCACACACACACACACGCAAAAAGCAGCCTGGGGATAGCCACAAAAATGGGGAAATACCTTATCTCAGAATGGGCTATCTGTGTTGGAGAGAGATATCTCATCCTATGGTTAAAAGTTTATGACATAGAAATGCAGACCACTGACTACTTGTGAGCCCTAAGCACCCAACAATGACATTTTACATCCCCTAATCCTTCTAGAGAGTTCCCTCAGTTCCCTATAAGAAGGCCTGTGTGCCTTTGTCTGAGGTTGCCAGTTTGGAGAATTGATGATGCCCACATACTTTTTCTGCAGAAAAAAAAATCAACAAACAAAAAAAAAACTACTTGTTTTTGCACACTATCTGAGTCTAGGGTCTTTCAGTGATTTTCAGACCTTTACACTAGAATGTATGGTTTTAAAATAAGCTTTATCATACTACTATTATACCAATGAAAAGTTTCATGTTAGTACACATTTTTATATATAATACTTTATGAATCTATGTGAGATTAGGAATTGATATGAACCCTAACTTACATTTTAATCTCATTAATAATACTATATTGAACTGGATGAATGAATTCAAGTGTAAAATACAGACTTGTACTTTCCAGATACTGCTGCCATTCAGATCAACATCTCTGTTGATCATTGCACTTCCCTGCGTAGAGAATTCTGCAAGGCTGTCACCATCTTTACAGTCCCACAGCAGAGGCACCACAGCCATTTGTTCAGCACCTCTTCTTTTTTTAATTTAATTTTATTTTTAATTTATTTTTATACTCCATATTCCATTCCCTGTCCCCCCATCCACCCTCTGATTGCTCCACATCCCATACCTCCACCCACCCCACCCATCTCCACATGGATACCCCCACGCCCACTATACCTGGCCTCTAAACTCCCCGAGGCCTCCAGTCTCTTAAGGGTTAGGTGCATTATCTCTGAATGAACACAGACCCAGAAGTCCGTTTGGTGGTCCAGTATTTGAGAGATCAAGGAGGTCCAGACTAATTGAGACTGCTGGTCCTCTTACAGGATTGCCCTTCTCAGCTTCTTTTAGCTTTCCCTAATTCAACAACAGGGGTCAGGTGCTTCTATCCATTGGCTGGGTGCAAATATCTGCATCTGACTCTTTCAGCTGCTCCTTAGGTATTTTGGGAGACAGTCATGATAGATCCCTTTTTTGTGAGCTCTCTATAGCCTCAGTAATAGTGTCAGGCCTTGGAACCTCCCCTTGAGCTGGATCTTACTTTGGGCCTGTCGCTGGGTCTTCTTTTCCTCAGGCTTCTCTCCATTTCCATCCCTGTAATTCTTTCAAACAGGAACAATTATGAGTCAGAGTTGTGACTGTGGGATGACAACCCCATCCTTCTCTTGATGTTCTGTCTTCCTGCTGGAGGTAGGTGCTACAAGTTCCCTCTACCTACATTCATCTAAGGCATTTCATCTAAGGTCCCTTCCTTTGAGTCCTGGGATTCTCTCACCTCCCAGGTCTTTGGTACATTCTGGGGTGGGGTGGGGTGTCTCCCCAACCTCCTATTTCCTGAATGGACATTTGTATAACAGACTTGAAACACAGAGACAGTGTCTCTCTTTGGTTCACTAGGCTGACCTGTCCACTATTCATCTCATAGAATAGTCTCTCTCCACAGGGAGATGTTTGCTCGTATTCCATCATAAAAGAGTTGGGTTTCCTGAGCTTTAAAGATCCTCTTTTGTAATGGAAGCTACAACTTGAGCTTTGGTAGTGCCTTGCCATATTGCCTCATGATGTGAGAAAAGTGCAATCAGAACCACTAGAAGAAAATGATCGAACTGCACTTTCATAAATTGAGTTAACTTTTTGTGATTCATGCGGCTCTGGATTCCTTCCAACACAAAAAGAAATAAAATAATTGTATAGGAGGAGTTACTAAAATAGGAAAAAAATAAAGTTATCTTTTTTTCCTTCTCTGACCCTAGAATCCCTCACTTACTTGTAGCTAATGTTCATACACACACACACACACACACACACACACACACACACACACACACACAGGAAACCTTAAGCAGATTAACTTGTCAGCTTTCAGGTAGCATAAAATCTCATGTATATTTTAGTTCTTGACATTTAGTCTTTTATATCTTTGGTGAATGATCTTTCTAAAGCCCCATAAAACAAGTTTTCATCAGTCATGAATATTAATTTAATCTTGTGATCTTGGAGTGGTATTCTTGTGTGTATGTGTGTGTGTGTGTGTGTGTGTGTGTGTGTAATACAAAAAACTGTAAGGAAATTGAATTACTACATACAAACATTTTATACGTTAGGAAGTGTATGCATAAGTAACAATTTCACAATACACTAAATGGCTTGTTTTATATGGTTTTCTTATAATGGGAAAAAATTCATATGGAAGTTGAAATGGTAAATACATGGAAAATACAAAACAAACAAACAAACAAACAAAAACCTCTTAGATTGCCAATTTTGCACCAAATCATTTAAATAAAGTTACTCATCTTTTGGCCAGGGTTGTTGATTGTGGTGAGTCATGTACCTGTCTTCAAAGCAACAGAACAAACACATTTCACAGAATAGTAAATGTTTATGGTATTTTATACCTGACCCATAAAAATTCAATTTTAATATTGATTATGCATTGGTGATGTGTCAGGTAATCGTTAAGTGCCGCCTCTGAATTTTCTCGTGTTTCAATTAAACAAATGAAAAAAAAAACTGTTAATTTTCATAAAGTTTCAAACTACTAAAATTGATTTCCATATCTGAATTTTTTCTTACATAGCTAGTTTAGAATATAGACAAATACTCACCAAATAATGTTGTAATACATCCACTATATTTTATAGGATTTAATCTTTAAAAGTTTTGTGTATAAAACATAGCACAGAAGAGAATCTATTAAATCTTTAGCTTCAATTACTATAAGCCCATTAAAATTCAACTAATATGAATACACACTGTTGCAATTATTTTGTAGTGACTGTGAATGTGATTTTCTAGGCAAGTGAGTGGAATTCTTGAACACTCTTGTACTTCACTCCTTTAATATAAGTAACATTTTCCTTGGTTTTATGAGTTCTTTCGAAATTTCATTTGTTTCTGTGATGTTCTTCAACTCCTACCTGAAACCACACCAATGTCTACAACCTCCCTTCACTAAACATCCAAAATTGTGTCCTCTTCCCCCTGCACCCACCAAAGGTAGTAGATGACTGAGTGTTTTGCAGACATAGCAGGGCCATTGTATTGATGAATTCACAGTCATTGTGACAACATATCAAGATATCCACAAACTCAAGGAAGACTTGGAAAAAGACCCAGCCCTAGATAAAGAGTTATTAGTAGTGTGAAAGGGAAAGTCAGTTTTCTTTATGGTGTGATCCCTGATAGGTAGAAATGCTCTAGTGAAAGGACATACCCTAAAGAGTATATGAATAACAGAAACTGAACTTGATGTATTTCTTAATATTATTATTAAATTTATACATGGCATTGCTTAAGAAGGATGTCTTGTTCTCTCTCCAGCTGGAAGATGCCTTATTTTAGTATAGAATAGAATTTAATCTATATTCATGGGAAGGTGATAGGGTAGTAGAGACAGAAAAAGGCAAAGAGAGAGGAAAAGAGAGAGAGAGAGAGAGAGAGAGAGAGAGAGAGAGAGAGAGAGAGAGAGAGAGA
>NC_034598.1:74123895-74125565 GCF_900095145.1 Mus pahari
AGAAGAAGAAGAAGAAGAAGAAGAAGAAGAAGAAGAAGAAGAAGAAGAAGAAGAAGAAGAAGAAGAAGAAGAAGAAGAAGAGAAGTAAAGGCCAGCCATGAACACTCAGAAAGGGGGAAGGGAATGGGAAAGAGAGGTAGAAGGAAGGACAAGACAGAGCTAGAACAAGAAGTCAAAAGTGAAAGATGCCTTTTTAAGTCAATGCAGTATTTTTGTGAATTTCTAATAATAGAAAAATTTAGAGGAAAATGATTTAATTCTCCCATTCTACACAGAGGTCAAGAGTCTGAGACAGCTTATTTTTAATTTATCAAATATCTACTTTTCAGGTTATCAGTGGCAAACTTTTTTACTAAAACTGAAGAGACGGATACTTTCTTATATGCTCAAACAGATTTGCTAAACTATTGCCATAATGACTGTGAATTCCAATTATATAGATTCATTTTGTTGCATCGTGTTATAAGGAAATATATAGGAACTGGAGGAAGAGAGAAAGAAAAAGATATAGAAACAAAGATGTAGGAAATAACAAATGGTAGGTAATTTTCTTTAAATGGTTTGAAACTCTTTATTGATGTAGATTTTCATTACTGATGTAAAGTGTAGTTCCTATATTTGAACACCTTTGTCAATCTAGAACAAATCATATTAGAATTGCCTGTAATTGGAGACTGCTTTGTGCATGACATATAGTAGCTAAGGTGTCCTCTATCTTTATCAACTACAACTTTCCTAGAACAGGATCCATTTCCAAGTGTCTGTCCTTATTTGTAGTAAGTATTTTGTTTGGTTGGTTGCCCTAAAGGCTGTTGATGTTTTGTCCTTGTTATTATATTTGTTTGCTTGTTTTTGAAGGTGAAAGCCTTCTCCAATACAAAAGCTTTCTCCACCAAAATTTATAAATCAAAATTGCAATACAAAGAATATTTTAAAGGCTTATGGTTTATAGTTTTAATGATTTGTGAAGACTTAGTTTGAAGTAGGAAATTAGAAATTTAATCCATATATTTTGAGCTGGGAAAAGACATACCTTTAATTTTGATCTTGGGGCCAGAAGACACAACTTAGGTCATATCTTTAATCCAGATCTAATCTGGACCACACTTTCTATTGAAAGCCTATATAATAACAGGGTAGTAGAGAACTTTTGCTCTTTGCCTAGTTGTTCTCACCTCACTAGCAAATCTATTCCTTTACTCATCTTAGAGCCTGCATCTTCAATATCCAAGCATCTACGGAAGACCAACTGTCACATCAGCATTGTAGACTTAGCAACTACTGGCTACTTGGACTTTTAGATCATAGCCAGTCATTGTTGGATTGGATGGACCACAGCCAATAAGTAGTTCTAAAAAAATTCTCCTTTCTATATGTAAAGAGATTTACTCTGCAAGTTCTGTTCCTATGAAGAGCCTCAACTCATACATTACCTAAATGTAAAGTGCCAATCTCTTGGAATTTATGATGTTTTCAAGTGAGAAACAATTCATTAAGGCCATATCCCTACCAATAACCAGAGACACTGAAATTTATAGAGGAGAAAGTGGGGAAAAGCCTCGAAGATATGGACACAGGGAAAAAATTTCTCAACAGAACACCAATGGCTTGTGCTGTAAAATCAAGAATTGACAAATGAGACCTCATAAAATTGCAAAGCTTCTGTAAGG
>NC_034598.1:74126475-74150027 GCF_900095145.1 Mus pahari
AACAACAATATGAACTAACCAGTAACCCCTGAGCTCGTGTCTCTAGCTGCATATGTAGCAGAAGATGGCCTAATAGGCCATCATTGGGAAGAGAGGCCCCTTGGTCTTGTAAACTTTATATGACCCCGCACAGGGGAAGGCCAGGGCCAAGTAGTGGGAGTGGGTGGATAGGGGAGCAGGGCCAGGCGGGCATAGGGAACTTTAGGGATAGCATTTGAAATGTAAATAAAGAAAATAATAATGAATAAAAAAAATTCTAGAGGCAGCATCAGGAGGGACAGAATGTGTAGGGAGGAGCTGTTTATTCACAGGGAAAAATGGTCTGCCCTTCATTTCTCAGAAAGGAAGAAGTGCTAACACATAATTATGCTGACAATTTTCTAAGGAAACAGTTTCATATATCAGAGTATACAATCAGTGTATTTCCAAGATAAAATAATTTGAATGTAATAAATATACATAACAAACGGAATATAAAATGATGCTATTTATGGAGGGGCTATCTCTATTCCCTCGTTTTGATTGAGAGAAGAACCACCCTTCCTTGGAGCTATGTTCTATATTGTATGTTGTAAACATTTTTAGCATGTATGGAAGCTCAAGAAATGTGTGCTTTTATCTTCTATCAGAAATAATTAAGTACCAAAACTTATTCAATTCTGAATTTGCAGCAAGATAAAGCTAAAATTGAAATTTGAAGAACTGTTATACTTTAACTTATCCTCAAACACTGCTATTTATTCATGCTACTATCAATTTGTGTTACCCTGTTATAAAGAATCTGCTTTATACTTGCCTTTGACCCCTGGGGGCAATGAAAAATACCTTCCTGGATATGAACTCAAGAGGATTCTTTCTTGCTCTAATTCTCTGTGGCTGTTGGCTTTCTGCCCAGAGGCCCCAAATGCAGGTCAGCTGGTGAAATGATCAGGTTTTTATCTCCACAAGAAGCAAATGATGCCCTTTTGCTGTGTATAAACTCCCAGGGCATGTTAAAACCCATCTGAGTTAGAAGAAGACAAATGAAAACCGAAGTTCTCGTGCCTAAAGTGCATAACAAACTGAAAGTGTTTTCAGTGTCCGTGTCTCCCCCATTCCTAGATAGGAAAGTGGTATCTTCAGAGAGCAGTAAAAAAGAGGACACCAAACACTACACTGGCTGCACACACTTTTGTTAACTGACTTTGTTCATATAATTTTTCACAATCTCACCACTCCTTGATATACAGATATCCAGAACACACTAATATCGATTGAGCTGAATGTCCAGTATGTGTTATCTAGTAACGAGGCTACACATATATCCTCCAAGTAAGTTATAGCCTTGTTTATGTTTTACTTTTATGACTGGTACAATAATTGTGTGTGTGTATGTGTCACATATACCTACAGAGTGAGAGGGTGGTGGGAGAGGGAGAAGGAGAGGGAGAGGGAGAGGGGAAGAGAAAGAGGGAGAGAGAGAGAGGGAGAGAGGGAGAGAGGGAGAGGGAGAGGGAAATGGTTGATTTGTTTGTTTGTTTGTTTGTTTGTTTGCACTGTCCTTAGTTTCTTTGTACTGCTGTGATAAGACACCATGGGAAGGGCAAGTTAGAGAAGAGTTTATTTGTGACTTACAGTTTTAGAGGTTTAGTGTTCATGACCATTATTATATGCAGCTTGACAACAGGAAGATATACATGGTGCTGGACCAGTAGCTGAGAGCTAAGGAAGAATGACAGGATCCTTTTCAAATTTGAAAGTGGGCCCTCAGAGACACCACTTCTTCAAAAAGGCCATACCTCTTAAATGTTTCCAAATAGTTGCACCAAATGTAGATCAAATATAGGAACATATTAGCTTATGGTGGTCCTTTTATTCTAACAACAACAACAACAACAACAACAAACGGGATATTTATTGTGCAGGAACTATTATATATAGAAAACACAATTTTAAATAAAAAACAATCTCACGAGTATGAATAATTTTTCATGGTAAGAATTATAAAGACAAATGCTTTTTATTAATCTTATGCAATACATGATATCTTCTACAAGAAAATAAATGCCATTGAAGATTCCACTAGGGGGAAAACACTTCCTTAGGGAAGGACACAAAAGAAAATTGACACCATAAAGACTAATAATTTTTAGTCTGTTACTTAAGTGGCATACTTATTGATGTCTGCCTACTCTTGAAGCAACGATTTAGCTACAGGTCCAATCTTAGATATGGATTTTAGTGAATTATAGATTATTTTCCTGATAGATAATAGCTGTGGTTCTAGATAAAAATGACAGTTATCAAAATTGAGGTATATCTGAGAATTCCTAGATGTTAACTATGCAAGTTCCATTTGTGTAAACAGAAAGTCACTGGGTAAATAGGTACATTTGTGCTTCACTGAATACAGAATGTATATGAGCTCCTTCTCTCAAAATAATTTCCATTAATGGTTGCTTTGAAACATTGTATTTTAACATTTAAATTCAATCAGAATGGCTGAGATTAAAAAAAAAAAAAAAGCTCAAGTGATAGCACATGCTAGTGAGGATGTGAAGAAAGAGGAACTCTCTTCTATTGCTGGTGGGATTGTAAACTGTTACAACCACTGTGGAAATTAATCTGGCATTTCCTCAGAAAATTGCAACTAGTTTTACTAGGAGACCCAACTGTGGCGGAAAATATTTTTTAAAAAAATGAACCTCCCAACTCTCAGCGGGGCCAGACCAAGCTCCTGCCTTTCTGCTGCTGCCAACAACTCCCTAGAAGTAGGCCCTGTGAGAGACGATCTCACTTGCTCAGTCTCTTGGCAAACCAACTTGCCAGCCCTGTGAGGCCACATGGTTTCCACTGGGCCATCTCTCAGATGGCCCCCGAGTTGCTGTTGATTTCATGAAATGCGCCACACGTCCCTGGTTAGCTATCTCAACACCTAATTACCTGGTAAGATCAAGAATCTTAATGCTTAATTAGCCAATCGGATTTATGTATCAATAATAACACAATTTACAAGATGCCAATACAAAATTTCAGAGCCAAATGATAATGATAAAGCTATTATTATTCTATTATTCTAACATTTTGATACACCATGTCAACTCCCATTCTGGTTCTCTCTCCTCCTGAGATCTCTCTCTCTCTCTCTCTCTCTCTCTCTCTCTCTCTCTGTCTTTTCAACATCTCTCTATGCCTCCCTTCTCCTGTCTAACCACAAGCCTCCTATTTCCCTAATGCGATTTGACAGAAAAAAAAAATCCTGCAACACCCATCTGTACTGCATCCAGGCATATACCCAAAAGATGTTCCACCATGTCACAAGGACACAAATTCCACTATGTTCTTAGCAGTCATTCTGGTTATTATATTTATAATAGTCAGAAACTGGAAACAACCAAGATGTCCCTCAACCGATGAATGGATACAGAATAGGCAGTTTCTTTTTACACAATGGAATACAACTTAGCTATGCAAAATGATGATATCATGAATTTTTCAGGCCAATGGATAGAACCAGAAAAGATCATTCTGAGTGAGGTAACCCAACCCCAAAAAAGACAGGGCTGCCAGGGTAGCGATAGGGTCAGCAACCTACCTTCAAAATTTTTGATCAAGGATTGCTCCAGTCTAAGAGATATGCAGGGACAAAATGGAGGAGACTTTGAAAGGAAGGACATATAATTACCAGCCCAACTTGGGACCCATCACATGGCTCATGCTCAGCCCATGGCTGTCTTCTGAGAGGCTCTACTACCAGCTGACTTAGGCAGATGCAAATAGCTACAGCTCAACATAGTAGTTAAATAGTGTAACTCTAGAGTTAACTCTAAAGTAGAGTTAGGGGAAGGATTGAAGGAGCTGAAGGGGATGGCAAACCCATAGGAAGACCAACATGTCAACTAAGCTAGACCTCTGGGAGCTCCCAGAGACTAAGGCACCAACCCAAGGGCATATAGGGGCTGGTCTGAGGTCCCTGGCACAATGTAGCAGAGGACTGCCTCTTCTGACTACAGTGGGAGATGTACCTAATCCTATAGAGACTTGATGTCCAGGGGAAGGGTAATGTCAGCGGGAGGGGAGATCATCCTCTCAGAGGTGGAGGGGAGGAGGAAATGAGGTGAAGAACCCTGGTAGGGCAGACTGAGAGGGGGGGAAAACATTGTGGATCTAAATAATTAAAATGATTATTTTTAAAAAAGTAAAATAATTATCTACTCATTCTTAAGGCAATCCTTGGTTCTGTTTGGTGCTGTTCATGTGATCTTTCTTTCCACTTGTTTAAAATTTTAAACAAAATATAATTTTCAGGGGACTTCCTTATCTGTTCTTTGATATGCAATATAATTCTTAAACTTTATAATTTAAAAAACAACTTAGTTTTTCTTGGTTATTAAAGTTGGCAGATTGTACTAGAAAAATAAAACTATCAAACTGCTTACAACCCTCTTGAGTAATCCCATCTTTTCACAGGAGGATTAAAACAAATTGCTCATCAATCTGTTTTCACACTCAATAAGAATGGGTGTCAATAAATCCAACTGAAAATTACAGCCATGAATTTTTTAATCTTTGTGATCAATTTGTGTTCACAGGGAAAAAATATTTTCAGAGATGCCATGAGATATTCCAACCCATCAGAAAATATTACTTTTAGATACAAACCAATTATTCATCAGCAGAAAGAAAACGCAATTTCAGAACTCAACTGTTATTTCAGATCCAATTTCTGGTTATCTCTTGAATATTTTTTGCTGTCACGGAAAAATATATTGGCAAACATACAAAATTGATCCAATGTTCAAAGACATTTTTCAGAAATGCCTGCAACGAAAAAGAATATATAAACTCTACCACATATTATAATGCTATTCTCTGCCTGATATAGTTTTAGATGTCTGTAAACATTATTGCACACAGACAGGTTTCATTGTGATTTAATGCTACCATATACAACTGCCTATTTTTATAAAACTGTGTTTAAACTTTTGATATTAATACAAAAGTGCTTACTGTTAGAAAAACAAGTAATCTCAAATCCAATCTTCTTTCTTCCTAGCCTCCTATTTAGTCTTCCTCAAACCAATTTCTCACTGCCATTTTGCAAAGCCACTCTTTATTATAACTGAATGAACTATTTTTTGATGTTCTTGTTTTTTGAGGGTTCTTTTTTTTTTTTTTTGGTTTCCCTATTTTTATGTACTTCACAGGATTTTGTCAATCACCAAAGGTGTTTACTGAATGTTTTGTGATGGAACAAAAATAATGTAGGTACTACCTAGAGATAATATAGATTAGTGTCAGTAAAGTGTAAGAGCCTATGGAAGCTTAAGTTCCTCTGGTACTTGTTTGCTGTTTATCTTGACATATATGAATCTCATACCAAATGCAATTGAGCCCAAAGTTTAATCATCCCTGATTCTAACTCCCACACTCAATTCTTCACTTACTGTGAGAATTCTCCCTTCCCTGAACAGTGTATGCATGGTCTTTTATAAGTTGATGTTTTTGTCTGTGGTATATTTTATTCTCTCACAATAAATGATCTCCTTTTCTATCTGTCCAGTAACCATCAATTTCAAGACCAAGTTGACAGTTAATCCTAGTCAGGAAAACATTTCCACAATCTCTGTTATGAGCCTTTCAGCCCTTCCTCTGAACTCCCCAACTGCCTTTTATTTCCTCATTCACATTCATGTTTAAGTTATGCAACAAAGTTAAAATTTACAGATAATCACAAGTTAAAATAAGAAAAGATATTTAATATATTAGTGTTATATGGGAATAACTTGAAATGAATCTATTATTCATGAGTAAATAATCAGCAAAATTAATTGTAGGAGTTTTGTCTTTTCATTAAAACATAGATGAGAGGAGTGAGGAAAAGTAACCATTGCTCTATGGTAGTATTTAAAAGCTCATGCACTAATGTAAAAGTGAGAAATAAGCCGAGCATGGTGGCGCACGCCTTTAATCCCAGCACTCGTTAGGCAGAGGCAGGCAGATTTCTGAATTCGAGGCCAGCCTGGTCTATAAAGTGAGTTCCAGGACAGCCAGGGCTATACAGAGAAACCTTGTCTCAAAAACAAAAACAAAAAAAAAAAAACAAAAAAACAAAACAAAACAAAACAAAAACAGAAACAGCAGTAAAAAGTGAGAAAAACACTAATTTGTACACCCTAGAAACATAAATATATATATTTACAAACAGTTATTTTCTTGGGGCATTGAGATTCTTGGTACTCAAGAAAGCTATATTAGCATGCCAAAAGGCAGAAGCTTATGTTTCTCAAATTACACCATAGCTTTCAGAAAATGCAGTCACTTTTATGGGCAAAATCTACAGATATTTATCCGTTACAAATGTAAGGAAAAATTTTGAATTTGAGTAGATTGACAGACACCCATTTAAAATAAGTAGGTAGTGAAGGTTAGTGTGAATGGAACATTAATGGACTTTTCTGTATTATAGTTCTTCCTTTCTAATACAAACCAGGAAAAACTAAGGCTTATTACAACTTAAGGACTCATCACAGCTACACTGTGAGGAAGCAGAACATGATTATTTTTGGTATGCCATGACAAATACTAAAATATGTTGTATGGCGAAAGCTGATATTTAAAGTACATCAGTAGTTCACTTTAACCAAAAGGACAATATTAGTTAATCTATTAGTTAACCAAATATGACTCACCTGATGGATTGTGTTGGTGCCAACAGCATTAGCTCATGGTTCAGAGCTTCAAGCTGCCTCCCTAAATATCTGCCTCAAGTATTCTTCATTTGGATTTCTATCTTCACCTCCAGAACAAGACAGGTCATACCTTATGATGAGGGTCTTAATAGAGAGCTCCATCTGATGCTATTTCTCTGGGCTGTTGTATGTCAATTCCCTCCCAAAATCCTGGACACATGATGTTAAAGAGGAGGTGAACAATATTTTGTTTGTAGGAGAGATGAAATCTTTTATCTTTCAAGAAAGCCCCTTAAGCTCCAAAAGTCTCTGAAGCTGTCAAGAATTACTAGCAAATTCCTTCCCCTAATGTATCTAAAGGGTAAGACCTGCTAACAGGCATACACAGGTAAGTTGACCAGCTTTGTACAGTATCATACTAACTGTCCAACCTCCTGAGTGGCCTGCAGGTTGTGCAGTGGATTATATGCTGCTGGCTTTCATGAGTTGTCACCAATACTTTGGTGGGCTATGGTAATGCAACTTTCAATGCTTCATTTCTACTCCTATGAGGAACTTCTCACACATTCTCTTGTAAGTGGCCTTGTAATAAAACTCACTGGTTCAGCAAGTTGGGCTTTGGTGGTATTCTTAATTTGGTTTGTCCTCAGTGCCTTTTCTGGAGTGATTATACATTTCTTCACATCTCTGTTATACACGGTTATACAGCATGAGTAAATTCTGATTGACAGATGGGTTTCAAGTTTTCATTTATTATACTTCCAATTCTTTTTGGTCAATACAAAGTCAAGAAGTTATTTTAGAGTTATGAGAAATTCATTCAAAATAGATGGTTTCTCATTTTAGCATTTAGGTAATCACAAATTATCATAAATTACTTCGTCCACTGAATGAGTTATCTAACATGACCATTTTCTACCTCCCTCTTTTATATCAAAACAAATTAGCCTTCTACTGAATTAACAAATTAACAGTCATATTTTGAATTTCCTACATATAATCTATCACACTTTACTCTAGAAAATGGGTGTTTATATTATATAGAGTCAGGAAATTAGCATGGCAGAATCTCAATGTATAGAATATCTGCAGGTTTTCTCCTATTACTATATATATATATATATATATATATATATATATATATATATATATTACTTTTTTAATAGTCCAGTCATTAACCACGCCCCGGTCTATCCTCTCACAGTTCCTCATCCCACTCCTCCTACCCCGTCCCAGGTCTCCAAGTGGATGTCCACCCCCTCACTCCACTCTCCACCAAGCCTCACCACTCCCTGGGGCCTCAAGTCTCCTGAGGGTTATTTTATATGTGAGTACACTGTCACTGCCTTCAGACACACTAGAAGAAAAAATCGGATCCCATTACAGATGGTTGTGAGCCACATGTGGTTGCTGAGAATTGAACTCAGGACATTTGGAAGAGCAGCCAGTGTTCTTAAGTGCTGAACCATGTCTGCAGTTTTCACTGGCCACTGCATAGTCTATGCTGTCATGCTTTCCATTATTTCCTTTGTCTTAGGCCTTCAGAATCTTCCCTATTCTCCTCCATCTTTAGATGGATTACAACATCTTAATATTTCATTAGTATGTATCTTAGCTTCCTTAGAAACTTCCTCAATTACCTTTAAATATATGCAACAAAACTCACATTAATACCCTTAGTCTTATAGTTGTTAATTAATATCTTTCCTATTAGACCCTAATGTTTATGAGTTCACTCTCAGATACATTCTCTGTCTTTGTTTTTGTTGTTGTGGTTGTTTGTTTTTTTAACTGTGTAATTTCAGAATGAATTCAGAAAGAAAAGCCTTTTCATTAACCACTATGCAAGACATGTTGTGTAGAAAAACATTTGTGTGGCTAACTCCAAGATGAACCAAGAGTTTATTACTTACTGTATGTAGACCTACATCCTTTGCTATTTCAGTCACTTACCATTCTTGAGAGTCTAACAACTATTTTTAGTGAAACAATGAGTTAAACCTATCTTTTGTATTTTATATAGCTGGAACACAGTGTGTTCTTTGAGGCTGGTTCATTTTTCTAACTTTATTAATTTTCTGACATCCATCAATATTACTTCATGAAATTCTTAAGGTATTTACTTATTTTGTACACCAATATCTTTTCATGCATATAAATCAAGCTTGTTGATCCATTTTATTGATCATAGACATTCAACTTACTGGTAATTTGTTGATTAGCAAACACCAGACACACTGCTTCATGAAAATATATTATTTCAGCATAGACCTAGAAACAGAAATGCTGTCTAATTCAAACATTTTTATTTGTTATATTCAACATAACAAAACAGATCTAGAATATGAATGAGCTAATTGAAATAAACTATATATCAATTTCTTCAAATAGAAGTTTTTCTGTTTGTTTGTTTGATTGTTTGCTTGCTTGCTTGCTTTTTATAACCAGGCATATAATTTTGGATGTATATGTACAGTCTAATTATTTGCAATTAGCTAGATGTCATGGCAACTAAGAGTATATATTGCTCTAAGGGAGAACCTAGTTCTGTCTCATTAACTATGTCACTTGGCTCATAAATATGTGTTACTCTAACTCCAGAAGAAATAATACCTTCTCCTAGACTATGCAAGTACATGAAAACTTCTACAGAACACCCCAAAAGAGATACATATGTATAATGAAAAATATTTTAAATATTTTTAAACTGCAATGTTTGTTTTAATTTGTATTTACTAAGATCAACAGATTTCTCATATTTGCAGTTAAATTGTATACCATATCTTATTTCAAATAATCTCATATTATATGTCTATGCTTACATTTTATATACTCTATCAACTTTTGATGCCATTTTCTATTTTGCTTGAGTCTCTTGTTTTGAATGAAGAGAATTTTTTTTCAATATTAACACAATTTAATGTTTTAATCTCTATTTGTTTTCTGTAACAATGATCACAAAGAGATTCTTTTGCTCCCCAGGCCTAAATTGGATATTTATAGCACCCTCTATATATCCAGGATTGTGGAAGAGAGAATAGAAAAAGTTTAAGAGCTTGGAGGCCTGGAAAAGATATATAAAATGCTAATTTCAAGATATGACATAGTCTTTACAAACAATCTCTTAGCGGATGTGCTTGCCTACACTGAACCAGTAAAAATAATTTTTATTTTCTAGAATGTAATTGCCATCTGTGAGGTTTACTGTTTCTGTCTGCAAACCTAGGGCTAGTCGTGGAAGTTTCTAGTCTGCATACAATCTTACTAGCCCCCAAGACTTACTACTGAATAAGCTCACTCTTTACTACTGAATAAGCTCACTCTTTCTAACTAGTTTTGAACTCTGACTGGTTCAAATTAGCTGTTATGGCTCAAACTCCTCTCCTAGCTGACTGAGTCAAACTGGCTTCTCTCAGCTTTGAATGAATTGCTCTGCTTGGCATCAACCTAACTCTAGCAATCTGTTCTAATCCTCTGGCTCCTTCTTATTCTCTGACTGGTTTTGTCTTTAGCTATGACTAGCCTGTTCATTCATCGACCTCTTTTTGTAAAATTCTCCAGATAAAACTGACTCAGAGTTCCATTAAATGAACTACCACAAACTCAACTCCACTGCACTGCGTCCCAACTCACATACTCAACAGAACCGACAGAACAGAACTGACAAGAACTCAGATTTGAATGCCTCTTTCTCCTGAGTTGGGATTAAAGGGGTGTACCACCAACCTGGACCTATCTTTCTTTACCAGAAACTTACACTGGGCTGTCTTTGAACTTTGAGATCTGCTTTACCCTGACTTCTGGGATTAAAGTTGTGTCTGTATTTCAGCCAGATCACACAGCTTTTGGATTGATCTCTTGCCAGAACAGCAATTTCTGGAATTAAAATTCCTCTACACTGGACCAGCACAAGACTAGGTCTGCCTCAGTGATGGGCTCATGAGATTATATCCCTTCTTGTTAACCTGAATACTTCTAGGAGTTGGACAGTCCTTGATTTTGTTTAGGTACTAAATAGTTAACCTATCAGTCTTCCATGAATAATTAACTACCTATGGCCATACACACAGTTTTGGTTAAAACCCAAAAGATCTGCAAAAAAGACTTGAATGTATGTTATTTCTAAAGAAAAAGAGAAGTAGGGATAATTTGAGTGGTAAGTGGAAGCAAACTGTACTATACACATATGTGACATTATGAAAGAACAACCAACTTTCAACCATGCTCTACTCATTTGTCTTGAGCAATTAAATTTGAAATCTATCTGCACTTGATCTTGTTTATTTAATATGTTATAGACTTTGTCCTATTCGAAGACATATTCTAAACACGGCAATAGGAATTTCATTTAAAAAAATTTAGTACATAATTGAATCCATTAATGAAAGCAGGTTTGAAGTAGTTCTAAATTATAAACTCTGAAGCATGTTGAAGGCAGGTAGTTGGATGGTTCAGAATTCTATATCCAGCCAAATCATCCTTTTTACTAATTTGAATGTAATAGCTCCAAGTTCTACGGTAGCCACAGGATTTGATGTGCATTTCTGAAGATTGAGAAAAACAAAAAAAGGCAACAACTACAATTGTGTTCTCCTGAACTGGACTATAAGCATATAGATACTAAATTATAATGATATACAAATGAGGAAAGAAATGAGAAACATAATGGACAAGAAAAAAAAGTATCTAAATACAAGAGAAATTCTATATTCTATAGACACATTGATCATTGCTATCATACATTCTTTACTTATGTTGCCTTAAAAATAAATCTATCCTAAACAAGTCCTTTATATTATGATGACTCTTTTGAATTAATAAGACTTTTCAATATTAACATGGATAAATATATTAATTTTTACTGGTTTACTTTAAAAATATTTAAAAATAACAAGGTCAAAAAAGCCAAAACATTTTAATAATTTATTTTTTAAATTTATTTATTTATCTTTACACTCCATATTTTATCTCCCCCACCTCCACTGTCTACCCTCCAACTGTTCCACATCCCATAACTCCTCCCCACTCCTTGTCTCCATGAGGATTTCCCCAACTCTGACCCCACCTGAACTCTAAACTCCCTGGGGCCTCCATTCTCTTGAGGATTAGGTGAATCATCTCTGAATGAACACAGACCTGGTAGTCTTCTGCTGCCTGTTTGGTGGTTCAGTGTTTGAGAGATCATGGGGGATCAGATTAATTAAGACTGCTGGTCCACTTACAGGGTCACCCTTCTCCTCAGCTTCTTTCAGCCTTTCCCTAATTGAATCACAAGGGTCAGCTGCTTCTGTCCATTGTTTGGGTGCAAATAACTGTATCTGAATCTTTCAGCTGCTTGTTGGAACTCCTGGAATTCGGTCATGCTAGGTTCCTTTTTTTATATTTATTACTTTTATTTTTTTACAGTCTAGTCATTTTCCCCTTCTCAGTTTGCTTCCACAGTTGCTCATCCTATTCCTCTGTCCCTGTCTCCAAGAGGTTGTCTCCACCTGCAATACCTCCCTACTCCCTGGGGCCTCAAATCTCTCAAGCGTCAGATCATCTTCTCTCACTGAGGCCAGACCAAGCAGTCCTCTGCTGTATATGTGTTAGGAACCTCAGACCAGCTAGTATATGCTTTCTGATTGGTGGCCCATATCCCCTAAAGAAATAGAAGTCATTAAAAATCTCCTAAACAATAAAAGCCCAGGACTAGATTACTTTAGTGTGAAATTCTACCAAACCTTCTAATAAGAGCTAATACCAGCATTTCTCAAACTTTTCCATAAAATAAAAACAAAAAGAACACTGCATAATTCATTCATGATGCTGCAATTGCTCTGATACCTAAACCACACAAAGATCCAACACTACACACCAATTTCAGCTGTGAATATTGATGCAAAAGTACGTGATAAATATCTAGCAAACAGAATTCAAGAAGACATCAAAACCATCATTAGCCACAATGAAGTAGGCTACATCCCAGATGCAAGGCTTGTTCAATATATGAGAGTCCATTAATATATCCACTATATAAAAAGGAAAACTTCAAAGAAAAAAATTACAAAACCATCACATTACATGCTTAAAACCAGGTAATGAAATGCAGCACCCCTTCATGTTAAAAGTACTGGAGAGATCAGGAATTCAAGGCCCATACCTAATCATAATAACAGCAATATGTAGCAATCCTCCAGCCAATATCAAATTAAATGGAAAGATACTTGAAGCAATCCCACTAAAATCAGTGACAAGACAAGGATGCCCACTCTCCTGGTAACTATTCAATATAGTGCTTGAATTTCTAGCTAGACCAAAAAGGCAAAAACAAACAAACAAACAAACAAAAATCAGAGATGAAGGGGATATAAACTGGCAAAGAAGAACCCAAGATGATTTGCAGATGATATAATAGTATATATAAGCATCCCCAAAAATTCTATCAGAGAACTTCTATAGTTGATAAACAACTTCACAAAAGTGGGTAGATATAAAAAAAATTAACTCGAATAAATCAGTAGCCTTCCTTTATGCAAGTGATAAATAGTCTGAGAAAGAAATTAGAGAAACAACACCCTTCATGATAGTCACAGGTGATATAAAATATCTTGGGATAACTTTAACCAAACAAGTGAAAAAATCTGTGTGACAATATCTTCAAGTCCCTCAAGAAAGAAATTGAAGATTTCAGAAAATGGAGAGATCTTCCATGATCATGGAGTGATAGAACTAACAAAATAAAAATGGCAACCCTTCCAAAAGCAATCTACAGATGCAATTCAATCCCCATCTCAGCATAATTCTTCAAAAACATGAAAAGAGAAATTCTCAAATTCATCTAGAAAAACAAAAGACTCAGGATAGCAAAAACTATTCTCAATAATAAAAGAACTTCTGGGGGAATCACCATCCCAAACCTCAAGCAGTACTACCGAGCAATAGTTATAAAAACTGCATGGTATTGTTACAGAGACAGACATATTGATTAATGGAATAGAATTGAAGACCCAGAAATAACATCACACAATTACAGAGACTTGATCTTTGAGAAAGAAGCCAAAAAATATACAATGGATAATATACAATGGATAAAAGAAGCATCTTCAATAAATGGTGCTGGTCTAAGTGGCAGTCTGTATGTAAAAAATGAAAATAGATACTTATTTGTCACCTTATAAAAAGCTCAAGTCCAAGTGGATCAAGGACCTCAATATAAGGCTACAACTGTTCAAAATGTGTAGATTTTATATTACATACCATTGTGTCATTTTGTGACAGGTGCATGAACTTAATTTTTTTCTTTTTTTCTTTTTTTTCAATTTTTTATTAGATGTTTCCTTCATTTACATTTCAAATGCTATCCTGAAAGTCTGCTATAACCTCCCCCCACTCTGCTACCCTACCCACCCACTCCCACTGCTTNGCCCTGGTGTTTACCTGTACTGGGGCATATAAAGTTTACAAGACCAAGCAGCCTCTCTTCCCAATGATGGCTGACTAGGCCATCTTCTGCTACATATGCAGCTAGAGACATGAGCTCTGGGGGTACTGGTTAGTTCATACTATTGTTCCACCTATAGGGTAGCAGATCCCTTCAGCTCCTTGTGTACTTTCTCTAGCTCCTCCATTGGGAGCCCTGTTTTCCACCCATTAGGTGACTGTGAGCATCTACTTCTGTATTTGCCAGGCACTGCATAGCCTCACAAGAGACAGCTATATCGTGATACTTTCAGCAAAATCTTGCTGGCATATGCGATAGTGTCTGCGTTTCGTGGCTGATTATGGGATGAATCCCCAGGTGGGGCAGTCTCTGGATGGTCCATTCTTTTTTCTCAGCTCCAAACTTTGTCTCTGTAACTTCTTCCATGGGTATTTTGTTCTCCATTCTAAAGAGGAATAAAATATCCACACTTTAGTCTTTCTTCTTCTTGATTTTCTTGTGTTTTGCAAATTGTATGTTGGGTATTCTAAGTTTCTGGGATAATATTCACTTATCAGTGAGTGCATATCATGTGTGTTCTTTTGTGATTGGGTTACCTCACTCAGGATGATATCCTCCAGAGCCAACCATTTGCCCAAGAATTTCATAAATTCATTGTTTTTAATAGCTATGTAGTACTCCATTGTGTAAATGTACCTTTTGTGTCCATTCCTCTGTTGATGGAAATCTGGGTTCTTTCCAGCTTCTGGCTATTATAAATATGGCTTCTATGAACATAGTGGAGCATGTGTTCTTATTAGCAGTTGGAATATGTTCTGGGTATATGCCCAAGAGAAGTATTGCTGGATCTTCCGGTAGTACTGTGTCCAATTTTCTGAGGAACCTCCAGACTGATTTCCGGCGTGGTTGTACAAGCTTGCAGTCCCACCAGCAATGGAGTAGTGTTCCTCTTTCTCCACATTCTTGCCAGCATCTGCTCTCACCTGAATTTTTTATCTTAGTCATTCTGAATGGTATGAGGTGGAATGTCAGGGTTGTTTTGATTTGCGTTTCCCTGATGATTAAGGATGTTGAACATTTTTTCAGGTGTTTCTCAGCCATTCGGTATTCCTCAGTTGAGAATTCTTTATTTAGCTCTGTACCCCATTTTTAATGGGGTTATTTGAATTTCTGGAGTCCAGCTTCTTGAACTCTTTGTATATATTGGATATTAGTCCCCTATCACATTTAGAATTGGTAAAATTCTTTCCCAATCTGTTGGTTTCCTTTTTGTCTTAATGACAGTATCTTTTGCCTTACAGAAGCTTTGCAATTTTATGAGTTCCCATTTGTCGATTCTTGATCTTACAGCACAAGCCATTACTGTTCTGTTTACTTGGTCTTTGCCAGGAGAGCCAAAACCATCCAGAGCAAAGAAGACAGCATTTTTTAATGGTACTGGCACAACTGGGTTTTTCATGTAGAAGCATGCAAACTGATCCATTCTTATCTCCTTGTACAAAGCTCAAGTCTAAGTGGATCAAAGACCTCCATATAAAACCAGAGACACTGATACTTATAGAGAAAGTGGGTAAAAGCCTCAAAGATATGAACACAGGGGAAATTGTTTTTTCTTTTTTATATACACAATCAAGACCTTCATAAAGGATCAATCTAAGATTCCCAGATACAGCTTTTGAGAAGTCACTGTCTTAAAAAGAATTCATTTTCTTGGCAACAATGATTTAAAGCCTAAAAACATTTTTCTCCCTCCCTCCCTCTCTGCCTCCTTTCCTGTCTATTCCTCTCTCTCTCCCCACTCCTTCATTGTTTTGTTACTTAAGACAGGATATCTCTATGTAACCTTGGTTGTCCTGGAACTCTCTCTGTAGACCAGGCTATCTTGAACTCACAGATCTGCCTGCTGCTGCCTCTCCAGTGCTGTGATTGAAGACATACACTTCCATCTCCAGCCTACCTCTCAACTTTATTAGGTCGATTTAAGTTGGCAAAGGATTTAACAATCTTGGATAAGTTACCATAGTGATAAAGAAATGCATGAGAAACATATGTAGTCCATATGTTGTTTATATGAGAGGAATTATTAGCATACATATAATGTGATATGAAATCCAATTAGATATGCTTTATCTTGAGAAAAAAATGTATAGGAAGATTAACTGTGGTTTATGACAGTGTTATTTATATTAAAATTGGATTCTTATTGTGTGGTAATAATTAAGTAAATTATCATGATATATGAATGTTTATGATATTTCCAAAGATATGTAGCATTGCCAGACAGGTGTACGTCTAATCTTACCAGGAATTGCATATAAAATACCAGGAAGATAATCTAATCACTTGATGAGAAAATGAATGGTTTAGTAAACTATCTAGCATCCTATGGGAAAAGTTCTATATTTTAATATTTTCATGTTGGTTCTCAGGAAGTTAATAAGCAATTTTTTGAGATTTATGATCTCAGATCCATAATTTATACTGTGGCATTGCATTAATAAAAACAAATTTATCTTTTTTTCAGAATAGACAATTTAATTATATCTTAAATCAGTTTAGAGTAATAGGAGACTGCATTGATTCAAGTATTTGATTTGTTTCTCTGGAGAGACAGACAAGTTAAGGAACAGAAAATTAAGAGTGATTTTTTCTTTTGAAGTCTGAAATGCACTTCAAGTTGACAAAGTACCAATTTTGGATGGCATACAAAACATTAGGAAGATTAAGGGAAAGAGCAAGAAATCAGTAAACCTTTAACCAACCTTTTAAAGACTTTATTAGACAGAGAAATGTTCCCAATATAGGAGAGATAGCAGATCTTTCTGCCTGTTGTTGTTTCTCTGGAATACATCAAGAAATTTTATTCTAAATAAATGAAGGTGTGCATTTCAGAAAAACCTTTGCATGCTGTGAGAGAATCAACACTGGATCTGCTTCTAACCATGCAACCCAGTTACACTGAGAAAAATAGTCACACCAAATGTGTCTAGCAAGTGTTATAATAATTATAAATCAAAAGAATATATGAGCTATTAAAAATGGTGTTAAAACTTTAATGTAAACAAAGCCTCATCATAGATTACCCAATGTACAATATATATATATATATATATATATATATATATATATATATATATATAATTAATAATATGTGTATATGTAATTATATTTGCAATAAGCAACCTGAGGTATTCCTAGGAAAAACAATGAAATAATAGTAGTTTTATATTTATTGCTCATTCCACATTAACATACATAATGATATTTGAATAAAAATATAACATTGAGGTTTATCAAAATTAATATAGTTACTTTAAAAATCTGAAAGTATGCTTCAATATACCCAAGAAGTTGATTTTGGACGAGAATCCATCTGTCTTCTCTATTTATACACAGTTGTCTGTGCTACTTTCACTTAAAGAACTAAATTGCAACAGTTGTCCATAAATGTTAACAAGCTGTTTTACAGTGTGTTGCAGGTAAGTAAACCAATCCAGAGGTAATGAATGTGGAAATGATTCACAGCCAGAAGTTTCTATAGGCCTCCGTAATCTGTTTGGCTGTTACATTATGTATTTCTAAACTTCACAGATGTTCCAAAAAATCAAAATCAATTTTGTAAATAGCATTTGGAATGATAGGGCTTAACAACCAAAGCTACTCAATACATGTTGAGTGGGATGGGTGTTACAGACCATCAAATGTGATACATCTACTAAAACTTACCATGTCAGGATACAGCTACACAGACATGACACACATGCATTAAGACTTGAAAGAACTTGGCTTCATGGGTGTACAAAATAAGGTCTGGATAGACTCTGGCCATCTCAATCATGGCATGCATGGCTCTGGCAGGCTTTGTCTTTCTCTGTAATTCTCATGGCCTTGCTAAAAACTGTTAGATTACATTCCAAAACATAGCTCCCAAAGTCTTTTTCTTTATCTGGCAAATTCCTTCACCTGAGCCTTACTACCAAGATCCAAAGTACTGAAGTTCAGTGACCAAAAGCTCTCTTTGAGTCACCTAATTACATACCACATTAAAACTAAATACTTCATTGTAATAAGAGGTTTCCTATTATACCTTTACAAATCCCCATTTTTCTATATATCATGAATATCTCTCCATATATTTCAAGTCCCTTCTCTGTATAAAATCAATTCTTTCTTTCACCATAGGACAAACATCCTTTCCCCCTTTTTTGTCCCCTTCCCCTTCTTCTCCAGCCTCTATCTCCTGTATTTGTCTCTTATTCCCTGTCCTCTGTCCTATGGAGCAAATAAATTTGTGCTGAGAACTTGGTCTTGGGGATTCTGAGCCATTAGTTTCTTTTCATTTCAAGATCACAATAATAAAGCTATCTTAGAGAAGTTCAGGGTACTAGAAGTAAAGATATGGAAAGACTCACATGTATACATTGCAAGTATAAGGAAAAGATATAAGAAAGATTCATTTGTATATGCCATGTAAGTAAGGACCACACTATTATTCTCTTTTCAAGCTCACATCATTTTTATAAAAAGTATCCATCATTATGTGGCTGCCTCTACCGTAGGTCTCATGGATACACACAGAAGTCAGAGAATGATTAACATTCCACCCTGTGGTAGTTGCTGTTCTCCACACAGAGGAGTGTTCAGTGGTGTGTTTCCTATTTCTGACCTATGTGGAAGAGCTTCCATAGAGTGTGGGGGGTGGAGGTGGGAGGTTGGTAGAGAGCTTGTTTTGTTCTGAGTACAGTTACTCTGTGATTTGACTTTGACGGGTAGTGTTGCTTATTCGCAACCTGAAATTTTACAACTCTTCTTTCCAGTCCACAAAGGTGTTGAGCAGAGCAAGCTTCTAGGTCAAATGAAGATAGAGGCGCCACGCTTGTAGGGGATGTATAGACTTGGGGATTTTCCTCATCTTCCTTGGGGTTTGTCATAGTTTTCAGGTTGCTTTTTCTATAGCTTGCTTATTCTTGACTGCCTGAGGACAGTGAATACACACACACACACACACACACACACACACAGTGCTCGTGGTTTTTTTTTTTTTTTTTTTTTAAATCAAGATGATCCTTCTTGAATCTGGAACAGAGGTCTCTCAACCCCATGATATTTCCTAGACTGTGTATCTGCAAGTATGTATATACATACCAAGAAGATATATGTAGCCCAGCATTGGATTTACATTCTTGGATTTTCTGCTGATGCTCTGGGAAATCTTGCAAAACCTTAACTTAAAGACTCTTCCCAAGCAGTAGCCTCAGGAGGAATTTAAACATCTCCTCAGCAAGATTTAGTGACACACAGCTGTGTTTCATGGCTTTCTCCTGTGTGGAGACACATCCCCTCTCTATCTTCACTTACCCAGTCTTCTGAGGGACCCTCCGATGTGTACCGTACCATAGGGATTAGTGAGCTGCATCCCCCCCCCCCCGGGGGCAGAGCAAACTCAGTTGGCACAGTCCTTGCATTATGTTCTCTTTGTTTGTTTGTTTGTTTGTTGTTTTCTTTTGTTTTTTCGTTGTTTTGGGCAGTGGTGGTACTGGTGGTGGTTTGGTTTGGTTTGGTTTGGTTTGGTTTGATTATGTGTTTTCTTTTTTTCTTAGTACAGAATAAAAAGCACCTAAGAGAAGATGCAAGAATCAAGAGCCGCTTTTTCATTCATTCAGGAATCACCTAAAAATACTAAACTGGAAGCCATAATACGTACACAAAGCCCTGGTGTAATATATACACATAATATATACACAAAGCCCTGGTGTAATATATACACATAATATATGCACAAAGCCCTGGTGTAGACCCTTGTAGGTCCTGTGCTTTCTGCTCCCCTCTCTGAGAGCTCATCTTAGCTTTTCTCAGGACCATTTAGAGGGTTTTGTTTTCATGCTGTCCTCCTTCTCCTACAGCTCTTACACAATTTCTGTCTCTTCTTCAGGGTTCTATTAGCTCTAAAAGATGATATTTGATAGAGACATTCCATTTAGGACTGAATGTTATAAAGTCTTTCACTCTCCCTGGTGTCTGGCCGTGAGTCTCTGTATTTATTGCCACCTGATACAAGAGGAAGCACAGCAAGGCACTGATCTATGAGTATAGCAGAATTATATTAGGAGTTGTCTATTGATACGTTTATTTCTTTTTAAGCTAGTAGTATTTGTTTTCACCCTGGATACCTGGGCTTACTAGTCTAAGGAATTTAGTCTTTATAAATTTAGAATTTGTGCAGGGTATGTGTTCAAACTTGTGCTACCATGACCAGAAGAAACCGTCTCCTTCCAGTCCAAATCTACTCCCGTCTTTCAACAAAGAGGAGTATAATTGAGATATAAATAACTTCCAGTTTCAAAACATCATGTATTGTAGGGCTTTGTTGAAAATAAACAATCCAATTATATAAAGATAATGGAGTTTACATGAGCCAAGTTTGGTGTGAATGATTTTATATAATTATATATCTCTGTGAGCCTATTATTTTGCACATTTGTGGGAGAGGGCAGAAGTGGAGAGGAAGAGTAAATAAATTAACTTCCAATGTATATTTAATTTAATTTAAATTGCATATGATTCCAAGATCTGTATCTTTAAAAGGAGTGAAATTTTAATTTCAAATGATAAAAGGGCACCCTCAGATTTAATGGGTTAAGCTATTGTACAGATGTACTTGGTGGCCAGGGCAAAAGTGGAGGGCTTTTGATACCCTCTCACATACCCTTCTCATCCAGGCATATCTCAGTCTTTCAGGATTCAGTGGTCTTGTTTATTCTGCACAACCCTGAAACATCAAAGACTGAAAGTTTGATCTCTAATATACAGAGGTATATGTTAAATCAGATAATCCCATGCTACTCCTGAGTGATAGAATCCAGAAGAGATATTCTATATTCAAGACAGTTTGCAAGGCATATTACATCTGAAATTCCACAAACAAAAATTTAGAAATAGAATCAACCTTTTCTCTTATATTTGTTCTTTGTTTTGACAATGAAAAATTATAGAACTCTCTTTTTCACATGAGAATTGACTTTTAAAATATCAGTCATTTATTTTAATTCAGCTCTATTAATTTATTAACTAAACCACTCAAAAATGTTTTAACACAAATACCTATCACCTAGGATCTGAAAATATTACTGTAATGAAAGATCCTTGTGGCATTTACAGTTTATTTTAAGTGATATCCATATGAAAAAATAAGTAGGGTTATGTCAGGTAAAGATAAATGTTAAATAAAATTAATAATAATAATGATAATAATAATAAAAATAATATGCAATTCCATGTTGTTGCTGTGCAAATTTGAATATGCCTCATGTTGAGAGAAGCACATATGTATGGTTTTTTGATACAGGGTTTGAATACAAGGATGCTATTGGAAAAGAAATGCCATGTGGCTCATTGAGGGGAGACATTCCTAGTTCTTGTGATGGGGCTATTGTTGATAAATTCAAGGAAAAGAAAAGGGCAGTTTGGCTAAGATTTAGTTATAAATGCATAAAGGGAAAAGATGGCACAAATTAGGCAACATAATGAAGCTGTGTCATTATGCAACAAGCCTTTCTAAAGGCAAGGTGTAAGTTGGCACTGGGTGCTGACTGGCAAGTCTGTTCCTGGAGTTGGCAGGCTGTCTTCTCCAGGGAAAGGAAGAGGCACAGCTGACAAGCTTTTCCACATTTTACAAAGCACATACGAGTGATTCTGGGTTCTTATTAGGAGTTTATTAGAAGCAGAATACAACAGACATAAGATCAAAATCATGATCCTTCCAATTAATCAAATGCGTTCTCATTCATGAAGCTCACTTCTCAGTTTACATCCAAATGTTAATCACAATATTATTCTGCGTATTTTATACTATATATATGAATCTTAAACATTTCACTTAACATTATGTAATAATTTTTTCTTCTTATTCAGCTCTATTTCACTGTGAATCATGACTTTGGGATACCTATATTAATATCTCTAAGTAAATAATCAATTTTCTCCTTAGGAAAATGCAAACATACATATGAATATTTATTTTTTCCAATTATTTATTAGATATTTTCTTCATTTACATTTCAAATGCTATCCAGAAAGTCCCCTATACCCTCCCCCTGCCTTCTCCCCTACCCACCCACTCCCACTTCTTGGCCCTGGTGTTCCCCTGTACTGGGGCATATAAAGTTTGCAAGACCAAGGGTTCTCCTTCCCAATGATGGCAGAATAGGCCATCTTCTGCTACATATGCAGCTAGAGACACGAGCTGTGGGGGTGCTGGTTAGTTCATATTGTTGTTCCACCTAAAGGGTTGCAACCCCTTTCAGTTCCTTGTGTAGTTTCTCTGACTCCTTCATTGGGGGCCCATTGTTCCATTCAAAAGATGACTTTGAGCATCCACTTCTGTATTTGCCAGGCACTGGCATAGCCTCACAAGAGACAGCTATATCAGAATCTTTTCAACAACTATGCAACAGTGTCTGCGTTTGGTGGTTGTTTATGGTATGGATCACTGTGTGGGGCAGTCTCTGGATGGTCCATCCTTTCATCTCAGCTCCTAACTTTGTCTCTGTAACTCCTTCCATGAGTATTTTGTTCCCCATTCTAAGGAGGGACGAAGTATCCAAACTTTGGTCTTCCTTCTCCTTGAGTTTCATGTGTTTTGAAAATTGTATCTTGTGTATTCTAAGTTTCTGGGATAATATCCACTTATCAGTGAGTGAATATCATGTGAGTTCATTTGTGATTAGATTACCCCACTCAGGATGAAATCCTGAAGATCCGTCCATTTGCCCAAAATTTCATAAATTCATTGTTTTTTTCTTAACTTATAATATTAGATATTTTCTTCATTTACATTTCAAATGCTATCCCAAATGTCCACTATACCCCCCGCCACTTTGCTCCCCTGCCCACTCCTTGGTCCTGGGGTTCCCCTCTATGGGGCATATAAAGTTTGCAAGACCAAGGGTCATCTCTTTTAACGATGGCTGACTAAGCCATCTTCTGCTATATATGCAGCTAGAGACATGAGCTCTGGGGGTACTGATTAATTCATATTGTTGTTTCACCTATAGGGTTGCAGACCCCTTCAGTTCCCTGGGTTATTTCTCTAGCTCCTCCATTGGGGTCTCTGTGTTCCATCCCATAGATGACTGTGGGCATCCACTTCTATATTTGCCAGGCATTGGCACAGTCTCACAGAGATAGCTATATCAGTGTCCCTTCAGCAAGATCTTGCTGGCATATGCAATAGTGTCTGCGTTTGGTGGCTGATTATGGGATGGACCCCCGGGTGAGGATGGTCCATCCTTTTGTCTTAGCTCCGAACTTTGTCTCTGCCACTTCTTTCATGGGTATTTTGTTCCATATTTTAGGGAGGAATGAAGTATCCACGTGTTGGTCTTCCTTATTCTTAATTTTCTTGTGTTTTGGAGATTGTATCTTGGATATTCTAGGTTTCTGGGCTAATATCCACTTAT
>NC_034598.1:74151471-74153286 GCF_900095145.1 Mus pahari
TTGACTTGAAGTTCTTATCACTTCCTTAGTTAGTGCCACACCGAGAAATTTTTTTTATTATTTGTGACTATTGTGAAGGGTGTTGTTTACCTAATTTCTTTCTCAGCCTGTTTTTCCTTTGTGTAGAGANAGGCCATTGATTTGTTTGAGTAAATTTTATATCCAGCTACTACACCGAAGCTGTTTATCAGGTTTAGGTGTTCCCTGGTGGAATTTTTAGGATCACTTATATACACAGTCATATCATCTGCAAAGGGTGATGTTTTGATTTCTTTCTTTCCAGTTCGTATCCCCTTGATCTCCTTTTGCGGTCTAATTGCTCTGGCTAGGAATTCTAGTACTATATTGAATAGGTAGGGAGAAAGTGGGCAGCCTTGTCTAGTCCCTGATTTTAGTAGGACTGCTTCCAGCTTCTCTCTATTTATTTTGATGTTGGCTACTGGTTTTCTGTAGATTGCTTTTATTATGTTTAGGTATGAGCCTTGAATTCCTGAACTTTCCAAGACTTTTATCATGAAGGGGTGTTTTGTCAAATGCTTTCTCAGCATCTAATGAGATTATCATGTGGTTTTTGTCTTCGTGTTTGTTTATATAGTGGATTATGTTGATGGATTTCTGTATATTAAAACATCCCTGCAGCCTTGGGATGAAGCCTCCTTGATCATGATGGATGACCGTTTTGATGTGTTCTGGGATTCAGTTTGTGAGAATATTATTGAGTATTTTTCCATCAAAGTTCATAAGAGAAATTGTTCTGAAGTTCTCTTTATGTTTGGTCTTTATGTGATTTAGGTATCAGAGTAATTGTAGCTTCATAGAATGAATTGGGTAGAGTACTTTCTGTTTCTATTTTGTGGCAGAGTTTGAGGAGAATTGGAATTAGGTCTTCTTTAAAGGTCTGATAGAACTCTGCACTAAAACCATTTGGTCCTGGGCTGTTTTTAGTTGGGAGACTATTAATGACTGCTTCTATTTCTTTAGGGGCTATGGGACTGTTTATATCATTAATCTGANCCTGATTTAACTTTGGTATATGGTATCTGTGTAGAAAATTGTCCATTTCATCCAGTTTTTCCAGTTTTGTTGAGTATAGCTTTTTTTGATGATGTTTTGAATTTCCTCAGGTTCTGTTTTTATGTCTCCTGTTTCATTTCTGATGTTGTTAATTAGAATACTGTCCCTGTGCCCTCTAGTTAGTCTGGCTAAGTGTTTATCTATCTTGTAGATTTTCTCAAATAACCAGTTCCTGGTTTGGTTGATTCTTTGAATAGTTCTTTTTTTTTTCCACTTGGTTCATTTCTGCCCTGAGTTTGATTATTTCCTGCTGTCTACTCCTCTTGGGTGAATTTGCTTCCTTTTGTTCTAGAGCTTCTAGGTGTGCTGTCAAGCTGCTAGTGGATGTTCTTTCTAGTTTCTTTTTGGCAGCCCTCAGAGCTTTGATTTTTCCCCTTAGGACTGTTTTCATTGTGTCCTATAAGTTTGGGTAAGTTGTGGCTTCATTTTCATTAAACTTTAAAATGTCTTTAATCTCTTTCTTTATTTCTTCCTTGACCAAGGTATCATTGAGTAGAGTGTTGGCTTTGTATTATTTATGTTGTTATTGAAGATCACCCGTAGTCCATGGTGATCTGATAGGATGCATGGGATAATTTCAATATTTTTGTATCTGTTGAGGCCTGTTTTGTGACCAATTATATTGTCAGTTTTGGAGAAGTTACTATGAGGTGCTGAGAAAAAGATATATCCTTCTGTTTTAGGATAAAATGTTCTGTAGATATCTGTTAATTCCATTTGTTTCATAACTTCTGTTAATTT
>NC_034598.1:74153361-74164478 GCF_900095145.1 Mus pahari
ATTTGTTTCATAACTTCTGTTAATTTCAATGTGTCTCTGTTTAGTTTCTGTTTCCAGGATCTGTCCATTGGTGAGAGTGGGGTGTTTAAGTCTCCCACTATCATTGTNTGAGGTGCAATGTGTGCTTTGAGCGTTACTAAAGTTTCCTTAATGAATGTGGATGCCCTTGCATTTGTGTCCTGGATTTCCTGGATGTTTTGAGTTAGGATCTTTTTGCATTTTGCATTTTCTTTGCTTCTTATGTCCATGCTTTCTATGGAATCTTCTGCACCTGAGATTCTCTCTTCCATCTCTTGTATTCTGTTGGTGATCTGCACCTGAGATTCTCTCTTCCATCTCTTGTATTCTGTTGCTGATGCTCACATCTATGGTTCCTGATTTGTTTCCTAGGATTTCTATCTCCAGAGTTGTCTCCTTTTGTGTTTTCTTTATTGTTTCTACTTCCATATTTATATCTTGGATGGTTTTGTTCAATTCCATTACCTGTTTGGTTGTGTTTTCCTGTAATTCTTTAAGGGATTTTTGTGTTTCCCCTTTAAGGACTTCTATTTATCAATGTTTTCCAGTTATTCTTTAAGGACTTCCACCTGTTTTGCAGTGTTCTCCTGTATTTCTTTAAGTGTGTTATTAATGTCCTTCTTAAAAAGCATCTACCACCATCATGAGATATGATTTTAAATCTGAGTCTTGCTTTTCATGTGTGTTGGGGTATCCAGAAGTCACTGTGGTGGGCATACTGGGTTCTGATGTTGCCCAGTGATCTTGGTTTCTTTTAAGTTTGCCTTTTGTAATCTGGTAATCTCTGGTATTAGATGTTCTAGCTGTCTCTGGCTGGAGCTTGTTCCTCCTTTGATTCTGTTAGCCTCTATAAGCACTCCTGGGAGTCCAACTCTAAACCTGAGTCCCAGTGGTCAGAGCACTCTCTGCATGCAAGCTCTTCTCTTGAGGGGAAGGTGTCCAGAAGTCTGGATCTCTGATCCACTTCCTGAGTGCAGTGATCCTGAGGCCCTGGGTTTGCTAGGAGCCCTGCTATGTGGAGAGTCCTCTTTGGATCTTGGGACCCTCCGAAGTGTTGGAGTGGAAGATGGCACTCAGCTGGCCCAGACCGGAATGAATGATGAGTATTTCTTTAACTATATTTATTTAGTTAGTTTATTTTTCAGTTATAAAATTAAGGGCAATGTAATGTTTTGTGAACTCAATTCCTTCTCGATTAAATTTTGCATTTGTAAAAATCACAGTATTTTCAATTATATGATGTATAGCAAAACAAATTAAATCAGAAAGTATACATATTGTAAACCATTGAAATTATCAAGAGTATCTATTTCTAAATTACAAGAAAGTTCTCACTATTGTATATAATTATATAATTTAATATATTTTGTTATTTCTAGAAGCAAAAATTTTAGTGTATTTCAGCAGCAACTTAAAATCATTACTATAGGAATTTCAAAAAAATCCCTTAACACTTGCAAATCCATTTCAAGTGTGGGCTTTATTGTTATTACTTTTATATAGTTATTATATTTATTAATTTGTATATTTATTTATTTATTGGTAGTTGGCAGAATATGTGCCATGAAGTTCATGTAGAGATCAAAGGACAACTTGCAAGAGTTGGTTCCCTGCTTCAATTATGTATACCAATGAACAAACTCAGACCAATAGACTTGGATGCAAGTGTCCTTATCTATGGAAGCTTCTCTCTAGCACCTCTGTTGTTTTTAGGATGTCTGATGGCCACCTTACCACATGGAACCCTTGTATTGCTGAAATGTTCTCTTTAAATGTTTACTTTGCTCATTTAACTGTGACATCTCTCTATCTATCTATCTATCTATCTATCTATCTATCTATCTATCTATCTATCTATCTTTCTATCTATCATCTGTGTATGTGTAGATATATGCATGTACACATATAGATAGATACACATGTGTTTGCATGTATAGACATACATTAGAGATGGATATATCATAGATATGTGTTATTTACAAACATTTAGAATCCTTTACATCATTTGGTATAGAAGTTCTATTTTCCTGCCCTTTAGTAATTGCTTTATTTAATATTTATCTATGAATGCGCATCATGTGCCTGGATAAAAATATACCCCTCATTCTCGCACTGACGATTCATCCCTTTCCTTGAACAGTTACTTTACATCTGAAATTCACAAGCCCTCTTTTTTTACTTTGTTGTTGCTATTGTTTTGTTTTATTTTTGTTTGAGAATTTTATACATGAATACATTGCATTCATTTCACAGTCTTTATATCATTTGCTTTGTAATTGCTACACAATATTCATATAGACAAGCAGGTAATTTCCTCATTTGTGTCATTTTGAACAATGAAAAATAATGCAGTGTTTTTAGATCCTAACATTTTTCTTTTGGCCTATTACAAAAGCAGAATAAAGAGTACTTATTATCTTGTTTAATATTGTCTGCTTTTGTTCCAGAAAGATCATGGGAAGTCAAATCTATGTTGGCACTGAATTTTTGTAAGGACTCTTTTTCTGCTTAAATTTGTAGTGGCCTTACAAGAATAATTTTTTTACTGTATAATAAATTTAAAAAGCTAAATATGAATTAAATAATACTTACAAAATAGCCTAGCATTTTACATATAATGCAACATATAAATATGAAGGTAAATATATGCACATTAATGTAAGAATTTTGCTTATCTTTTGGGTTTTAATAAGTATATTTAATTAGTTCATCTGTATGATAGAATTAGAATTACTGTTTATAAGTTCTCATTTTATATTTTAGTGCTTCAAAATCATGTATCCATACCATTAAACATTTATCAATACAATTTGTTAACATGTTGTTAAACCTCATGAATACTGCATCATCAGTTTCAAAATAAACACTGCAAGTACACAGAGAGAACCTAACATGCTGTCATTTTGGAAATGTGCACCATCATTCCTTTAGCGAAAGGTTTGGTGAACATCCTATTGATGACCTTGGGACAAGACATTCAAAGTTTACTATTTCCATTAATGGTCAAAAATTTTTTTAAGAATCTTGATTCTTGATTATTGTCTTTTCAAAAATTTTGAAGTTTATTCCTTAACAGTTCATTCATTCATACAAAATGTACTTTGATCATATTTACCCTCTCTGCCTTCTTTTATTATTATTTTTATTTTTTAAAATTTTTTAGATGTTCTTTTTTTATTATTAGATATTTTCTTCATTTACATTTCAAATGCTATCCTGAAAGTCCCCTTCTTTATCTCGTTCTTATTCACTCTGAACCTTATTATTTTTCATTCTGGTCTTTGTTCAAAATCCATCCCATGATACTTTTATATCATTTGTTTACTTTTTAATATAATTCCATCATTCTCCCTTTCATTTCTTTCTTCTTGTGGATCTACATCTTACTCTCCTTCAAATTTATATTCTTTTATTTCTTTAATTGTTGTTATACAGATTATGTGTGAATAAACACACACACACACACACACACAGAGACACACACAAACACACACTCTTACATATATTCCTAAATACATAACTACAACCTGTTTATTCTGTCTTCAGGTGTGATCACTTAGCATTGTAAAAATAATTGCAGCATTCATCCTCAAGGAGTACTATTTCTCCCCTCTCAGTATTCCTTAGTAGGCTATATTTCTTCATCTGTGGCTGATGTATAGGAAGCTTTGTCCCATCCATATGAGCATATCTATTAGTGTCATCCTTGTGCAGGTCATGTTTTGTTGGTATCCATATTGGTGACACTTCATGTGTATAGATTCTCACATTTCTAGGTGATTCTATATTACAGCAAATTTCCTGTTCTTATGTTCTGGTTTTAAAGTTGTCCTTACTGGGACAGTCTCAACTTCTCTGCATTTTGATTAGTTGTGTGTGTGTGTGTGTGTGTGTGTGTGTGTGTGTATGTGTGTGTACGCACACATGTGCACTTGTTTGGTAAGGGTGTCTATCTGTTACAAAGAGATGTTGAAGATGGCTGAGGGCTACACTATCTGTTGGTATATTGATAAATGCCTAGAATGCTGATTTAGTAAAGTAGTGGCTGTAGCTTCTCCAAGACTCACAACTTGACCAGACCTGGGTAGCTAACTAAGTTTTCAGTATCAGGCATAATTCCCCTCCTGTTGATTTGATCTTAAGTCCTATTCCCTTCTCTACTGCTTTCCCATACTCCCAAACTGATCAGTTTTCATATTTCTTGTCTCTGTGCTTACTCCAGGTTATACATTCATATTTGAAGAGTTGGAGTTAGGAAACCAGGGGAGAACATATGATATTTGTGTTTCTGGACCTGGGTTACCACACTCAATATGATCTTTTCTAGTTCCATCCATTTTCCTGCAATGAAGAGTTACATGGATATAAACTGAGGTGCCAATGTGTAGCATTTCCTTAGACATATGTATTTGTTACTGCTAATTTAAAACATCAGAATTCTGTTAACCTAGTCATGTGCAAAAAATCTTGGCATTATGAAAATAAACTTCCTAATTTATTAAAGCCAAGTTATATAAAAATATTATAATCACATATTAATCACACTACTACTGATATTGTCATGTTAATGTAGATTCATGGAAGGGGCAAAAAATAATTTTGTCATTATATATAAAATCTTGAATCTTATTATCTTCCTTCCTATTTAATATATTCAATGAAAATCAGGTTAAAATTGAGATGAGCAAATCTAAATTCATTTGAGAATAATATAACTTTTAAGTGTTAACAACTATAGAAAAGTCATAAAACAAGATTATGACTAGGCACCATAAAATAAAATTACAAACTAGAAACAAAATGAATCCAATAAATAGAAATGTGTGAATTCCCTTGTTATAAAAGTCCCTATAAACTTGAGTCAAATATTTCAACTTTATTTCGTCTTTCCTTGGTTTTGTTTCACAATATCTTTAAGACATTTTTGACGATGTATTTTAAATGAATGAACACTTTTTAAAATTACAATAAAGGAGTTCTGGAAAGAAAAGAAAGGTTCATATAGCAGACAAGGGTGGTAAATATTTGTCTACTTTAAAATATTAACAAGGCCTGTGAGAAGATTTGGAGGGTGAAAGTGCATGCCACACAAAGGCTGGAGACTTGGTTAAGTCCTGGAATCTGTATTATGGAAGCATAAAACTGACTCCCATAGTTTTCCTTTAATTTCTACTGTACTCCATGATTACACACACACAATGGTAAATGTAACAACAAATTAAACAGAAAATTCCCTTAAATTTTTAAAGCAATGGACATAAAGTAAGAGGGATGCTTCAGGTTCCTAATATAATATCTCTCTGAAAAGCAAGCAAATTGGAAAATGTGATCCTGTGTCTATATTCTACCTTTAGATAATACAGCTTGCTTAAAACTATGAGACTGAGGTCATCAGTAGGCTATGAAGTAGAAGCCCACAGCTCCTGGACTTTATTTTTTTCTTATTTGGAGATTTTCAGGGGATAGAGCATAACAATGACATTCATACATTTTTCTTTAGAAGAAAATGTAATGCAGAGCAAAGAAATGTATGTTTTTCTCAGAAGAAAATGTTTATATGATTTTACTAAATAGAGCATGTGGTGTGACTAAGTGTGAGTAGTCTTAGCTTAAAACCCCATTAGCTTGTTTTAAAACTCATTCTGAAGGATAGGTAAACCAGTTTAATAGAGTTTTAGTTGGGCCCTCCTTGTGACAATACATTCATTCCTAGAACTTCAAAATAGATTTGTAGTTGAAACTCTTTCTCTAATACCTCATAAAACATGAGGAAAACAATAAAGAGCTTTCAGTAAATCCTTTGAGTAAGACCAGAGTTGGAGCCAATGTCATGAAATAGTGTTGAGAAAAAAAAAAAAAAAGACAAATATTTGTCTCTTATTTCTGTAGAATGTACTCTAAATTTCTACTGCTAATATCACTATGTAGGTGTCCTATTTGGTGGGAGGGGTATCAAGTTAGAGGATTATATAATCAGAACCTCATTGGAATTAGTGGGACAGAGGTTCTAGGGTGATAGCTCTGAAAAATCTGATAGCAACAAAGAAATACATCTAAAATGAAGAGATAAAAAAAGTAATGAAAAGAATCCAATAACTTTATCATTTCTCCATTTGCTAATTCTCTTCCTCCCCACCCCTCCACCAGGGAACCAAAGATCTGCTACTCATGGGTATGAGGAACTATGAAGTTTTACCCAAAGTTCTGGCTATTGTAAATCTTGATATTTGTATGTCCATTCCCCTGATCTATCATTCCCTTCCACTCAAAATGTGTGTGTGTGTGTGTGTGTGTGTGTGTGTGTGTTTAAAAGGTTATCAGCAGCTAGGAGTTTGTATAATAACCTCCTCAGTTATCTTGCAGCATTTTCAAATGATCTGGGTAGCATAGAAAATCCTATAATAGAAGATAATTTCTGTACACTTGTGATAGAAAAAAGAATTTAGCTCAATGAAGTTAGGGGCCATGAAAATTGAGTTTTCATAAATGACATGGTATTCAAGAAAATTGTATTTAAAACATGGGTTCACTGAAAAACTTTTTTTCCATCAGGTTAAAAGGACAAAGAATCTTTGATACAAAAGATTTTTTTCTTTTTTCTTTGCTTTTATTGAAAATATTTTCTCTTCATACAATGTATTCTGACTATACTTTCCCTCCTTACCTTCTCTCTACTGCAAATCCACTCCCTTTCTTCCTTTCCTTTGAAAAGAACAGGCTTATAAGTGATAACAACCAATCATGTCAAAATGAAATATAAGATAAAGCAAAAATGGAAAGATCATAATTGGACGTGGTAGCCCAACAGGAAGAAAGGAGTTTCCTTTCAAGTTTCCAAATGATCTTAAACACAAGAAATTGAAAAATTTTAGAAGCAGTTAGATGCCATAATTGAGACTGTGGACCAAACCAACAGAAAGCTAAGCTCCTGCTGCTCTATGTATCCTTCTCCAAATGGGAACAGCTAACAACAGGAAGACTAAACACAATAAAAATTCAAATTCTCTTCTGGCACACATATTATGTTATCACTTTCAACCATGAGTAATTCTGTTTAATATGTGTGAGTTATACTTTCTGTTTTTACAGATAAGGACATGTAATTTCGGGAATGCAGCAGAGACATTGAAACTATCAATTGAACAAATACATGACCTAATTAAGCTGAAATTGGTGCTTTGAGACTCAGTTTCAAACGTTATTGTCTACATGTAAAAGGCACCTTCTAAATACACAATTAAAAATAATTAATTCTAGTATTAAACTTTCATAGATAAAAGACTGGGAAAAAACTTTTTGAAACTTTATATTTTGGAGGCTAAATGTGCCATTTGTCATGAATAGTGATGTTTCTATATAAAGGAGAAAGGAGATAATACTTATTGATTCCAAAATTAATTTTAACTTAGTAAACCCAGAATTCCGTGAAGAATTCGCCTAGTTGTTAAAGTATAATTCTGAATTTTGGGAGCTATAAGGAAGCAACTCAAAAGTAATTTGAAGAGAGACAGATGTTCCTTTTGAAAGAAAACATATTTTTATAACCCTAGCTAGAAAGTTTTAGCATACTAAGCCTTGATAACATATTGATGTATAATTTATATATAATCTTTTTATGTGTAACCCTGCTACAGATATTTTTTGTTAAATCAGAATTTCTACCAAACTTAAATTTAATCCCACAGTTCTTGTGTCTCAGTATTCTCATATGTTAAGATTAAGTAGCTTATTAATTCAACTGAAAAATAATGTTGTCTGCTTATCATATTTCTGGTACTAAATCTGTATACACTAGACATGGATTTCTTTTTCCTCATCTCACCAAAATCTATGTAATTGACAAGGATCTCATTTCTTTCCTAACACCCCATGCCACCCCAGCTTACCATCATCCTTTTAAGAACTAACAACTGAAACTTCCACATTCTTCATTTTGAAGATTACCACAGCCCACTTCATTTACTAACAGAAAAATCTGTACATTAAAGAAATCAGAGGAAAATAATGCATGTGGATAAAAGAAAGACAAATACATTTTTAAATTCTTGATTAGAAATTCTAAATTTAAACTTATGAATTTCTCTTAATATTATACCTTTTCAATTCATGAAAGATATTTTAAATTTTATTTTGATTATTAATAAGCTTCAATTAGTATTTCAAATTATGATGTAGATTGGTCAGAGTCATAATGTCTCCTTCAGATACTAATAATGGTGATCAAAGTAGTCATAGGAGCACTGAAATTAATGATGGAACAATTAACTCACTGAGAGAGGTGACAACTTGGAATATAACCTATTCTATTTTTATTAACTTCACATTTGATAAAGTACAGAACTTAATGAGAGAAAAGGAAATTATTTTATAAGAGGTTGGAATATTTTAATGCTTATTTATGGAAAAATTATTTTACCCAAACTACATACCATTCCCAAAATGGCTTATGAAGTGAGGAAATGATGTGAATTAGATGTTAAATTAATATATGAAAACTCATTATTGTTCTAAATTACAGCAAGAGTTCCCTCAAAAGATAAATGGGGATCTAGGGCACAAACTCGGTGGAGGGTTCCAAGGTATTCAGAGGACTCACCACACTGCAGGTGCCTTAGCACACCCAGGATCTTGAGATCACTGGGGAGTGGAATGCAACATCTGTTCCAAAAAACCCGGACGATCTTGTGCCTGCAGAAACAGGGACAAAGGAAACTGCCCAACCAGCAGCTGGGGTTCATTGTGGTCAGTGCCAGCCCTGTGCCATCTTGGAAACGAAATCGGCAGGCCCTAGCACACCCAGAATCTTGGTATCACTGAGACCATTCTACAGTCTATGCAGGAGAGCCTGTGGGCTGCAGAAGCAACAGAGCTTCTTGGACAGGGTCCTTTCAGGCATTCATCCTCAGCCAGGAGGCAGAGCTGAGACCAAGACCCCTGGGCGCCTTCTCTGCCAGAGGAGAGTTGACCTCCAGGGGAGACTCTGATCCCAGGACTCAGGAGACAGATCTGAGCTCCAGAATTCTGTGCACATTCCATACAAGAGGAGAGCTTGCTTGCAGAGTTTGCTCTGACCACTGGCACTCAGGAGAGAGTTGGACTCCCAAGGGTGCTGACAGAGGCTACAGAATCACAGGAGGACCAAAGTCTAGCCAGAGAGAGCTAGGACATCTAACACCAGAGATTACCAGATGGCAAAAGGCAAACTTAAGAATCTTACTAACAAAAACCAAGAACACTCAGCATCATCAGAACCCCGCACTCCCACCACAGTGATTTCTGGATACCCCAACACACAAAAAAAGCAAGACTCAGATTAAAAATCGTATCTCATGATGGTGATAGATGCTTTTTAAGAAGTGTATTAATAACTCACTTAAAGAAATACAGGAGAACACTGCTAAACAGGTAGTAGTCCTTAAAGAATTACAGAAAAACACTGCTAAACACGTAGAAGTCCAAAAGAGGAAACAAAAATCCCTTAAAGAATTACAGGAAAACACAACCAAACAGGTGATAGAATTGAATAAAACCATCCAAGATCTAAAAATGGAATTAGAAACAATGAAAAAAACCCAAAGGGAGACAATTCTGGAGATAAAAACCCTAGGAAAGAAATCAGGAACCATAGATGAGATGGTTGTGTGTGTAGCACAATACAAGAGATGGGAGAAAGAATCTCAGGTGCAGAATATTCCATAGTGAACATGGACACACAATAAAAGAAAATGCAAAAATGCAAAAAGATCCTAACCCAAAACATCCAGGAAATCCAGGACACAATGAGAAGACCAAACCTAAGGATAATAGGTATAAATGAGAATGAAGATTTTCAACTTAAAGGGCCAGTAAATATTTTAAACAAAATTACAGGAGAAAACTTCCCTAAACTAAAGACAGAGATGCCCATGAGCATTCAAGAAGCCTACAGAACTCCAAATAGACTGGACCAGAAAAGAAATTCCTCCTGACACATAATAATCAGATCAACAAATGCACTAAATAAATATAGAATGTTACAAGCAGTAAAGGAAAAAGGTCAAGTAACATATAAAGGCAGGCCAATTAGAATTACACAAGACTTCTCACCAGAGACTATGAAAGCCAGAAGATCCTTGACAGATGTTNTACAGACCCTAAGAGAACACAAATGCCAACCCAAGCTACTATACCCAGCAAAACTCTCAATTACCATAGATGGAGAAACCAAAGTATTCTAAGACAAAACGAAATTCACACAATATCAATCAACAAATCCAGCCCTTCAAATGATAATAAAGGGAAAACACCAACACAAGGACAGAAATTACGCCCTAGAAAAGCAAGAAAGTAATCCCTCAACAAACATAAAGAACACAGCAGCAAGAACAGAATCCTAACTCTAACAACGAAAATAACAGGAAGCAACAATTGCTTTTCCTTAATATCTCTTAATATCAATGGACTCAATTCCCCAATAAAAAGACATAGACTGAAAGACTGGCTACATAAACAGGACCCAACTTTTTGCTGATTACATGAAACTCATCTCAGGGAATAAGACAGACACACTACCTCAGAGTAAAAGGCTGGAAAAACAATTTTCCAAGATAATGGTAGAATAAATGGTAGAAATGATAAAACAAGCTGGAGTAGCAATTCTAATATCGAATAAAAACTACTTCCAATCCAAAGTTATCAAAAAAGAAAGGGAAGGACACTTCATACTTATCAAAGATAAAATCTTCCAAGATAAACTCTCAATTCTAAATATCTATGCTCCAAATACAAGGGCATCCACATTCATTAAGGAAACGTTAGTAAAGCTCAAAGCATATATTGCACCTCACACAAAAATAGTGGGAGACTTCAACACCCCACTCTCATCATGGGACAGATCCTAAAACATAAACTAAATAGAGACACATTGAAATTAACAGAAGTTATGAAACAAATGAATTTAACAGATATCTACAGAACAGTTTATCCTAAATCAAAAGGATATACCTTCTTCTCAGAACCTCATGAGACCCTATCCAAAACTGACAATACAATTGGTTACAAACAGGCCTCAACAGATACAAAAATATTGAAATTATCCCATGCATCCTATCAGATCACCA
>NC_034598.1:74164880-74183172 GCF_900095145.1 Mus pahari
CAAAAACCTAGAGAGAGCATACATTAGCAGCTTGATATCACACCTAAAAGCTCTAGAAGAAAAGGAAGCAAATTCACCCAAGAGGAGTAGACATTAGGAAATAATCAAACTCAGGGCTGAAATCAACCAAGTGGAAACAAAAAGAAATATTCAAAGAATCAACCAAACCAGAATCTTTGAGAAAATCAGCAAGATAGATAAACCCTTAGCTAAACTGAATGGAGGGCACAGGGACAGTATCTTAACTAACAAAATCAGAAAAGAAGAGGAAAACCTAACAACAGAACCCGAGGAACTCCAAAATATTATCAGATCCTACTACAAAATGCTATACTCAACAAAACTGGAAAACCTGGGTAAAATGGACAATTTTCTAGACAGATACCAGGTACCAAAGTTATATCAGGATCAGATTAATGGCCTAAGCAATCCCATATCCCCTAAAGAAATAGAAGCAGTCCTTAATACTCTCCTAACCTAAACAAAACAAAACAAAGCAAACAAACAAAAAAAACAGGACCAGATGGGTTTAATGCAGTTTTATCAGACCTGCAAAGAAGACCTAATTCCAAATGTCCTCAAACTATTCCACAGAATAGAAACAGAACATACTCTACCCCATTCATTCTATGAAGCCACAATTACTCTGATACCTAAACCACATAAAGACTAAACAAAGAAAGAGAACTTCAGACCAATTTTCCTTATAAATATCGATGCAAAAATACTCAATAAAATTCTCACAAACCGAGTCCAAAAACACATCAAAACAATCATCCATCATGATCAATTAGGCTTCATTCCCAGAATACAAGGATGGTTTAATATATGGAAATCCATCAACATAATCAACTATGTAAACAAAATCAATGGCGAAAATCACATGATCATCTTGTTAGAAGTTGAGAAACATTTGACAAAATCCAACACCCGCTCATGATAAAAGTCTTGGAAAGATCAGGAATTCACGTCCCATACCTAAACATAATAAAAGCAATATACAGGAAACCAGTAGCCAACATCAAAGTAAATGGAGAGAAGCTGGGAGCAATCCCACTAAAATTAGGCACTAGACAAGACTGCCCACTTTCGCTGTACCTATTCAATATACTACTAGTAGTCCTAGCCAGAGCAATTAAACAACAAAAAGAGCTCAAGGGAATACAAACTGGAAAGGAAGAAGTCAAAATATCAGTATTTGCAGATGATATGATAGTATATATAAGTGATCCTAAAAATTCCACCAGAGAACTTCTAAACCTGATAAACAGCTTCAGTGAAGTTGTTGGTTTTAAAATTACCTCAAACAAATCAGTGACCTGTCTCTACACAAAGTATAAACAGGCTGAGAAAGAAATTAGGGAAAAAACACCCTTCACAATATTCACAAATAATTTAATATGCCTTGGTGTGACTCTAACTAAGGAAGTAAAATATCTGTATGATAAGAACTTGAAGTCTCTGAGGAAAGAAATTGAAGAAGAACTCAGAAGAGGGAAGCATCTCAATGCTCATGGATTGGCAGAATCAATATAATAAAAATGGCTATCTTACCAAAAGCAGTCTGCAGATTCAATGCAATCCACATCAAAATTCCAACTCAATTCTTCACAGAGTTAGGAAGGGCAATTTGCAAATTCATCTGGAATAACAAAAAACCTAAGATAGCAAAAACTATTCTCAACAATGAAAGAACCTCTGGGGAAATCACTATGCCTGAACTCAAGCTATACTACAGAGCAATTGTGATAAAAACTGCATGTTACTGATACAGCAACAGACAGGTAGATCAATGGAATGGAACTGAAGACCCATAAATGAACCCACACACCTGTGATCACTTGATCTTTGACAAGGGAGCTAAAACCATCCAGTGGAGAAAAGACAGCATTTTCAACATATGGTGCTGGCACAACAGGCAATTTTATAGAAGAATTCAAATTGATCCATTCTTATCTCCTTGTACAAAGCTCAAGTCTAAGTGGATCAAGGACTCAAGAAGAAGGAAGAACAAAGTGTGGATACTTCATTCCTTCTTAGAATGAGGAACAAAATACCCATGGAAGGAATTACGGAGACAAAGTTCGGAGCTGAGACAGAAGGAAGGACCATCCAGAGACTGATCCACCAGGGGTTCCATCCCATATACAACCACCAAATCCAGACACTATTGCATATGCCAGAAAGATTTTGCTGCCAGGACCCTGATATAGCTCTCTCTTTTGAGGCAATGCCAGTGCTTGTCAAATACAGAAGTGGATGTCCATAGTCATCTATTGGATGGAACACAGGTCCCCTAATGAAGGAGCTAGATAAAGTACCCAAGGAGCTAAGCAGGTGTGCAACCCTATAGGAGGAACAGCAATATGAACTAACCAGCACCCCTCCCCCAGAGCTGTGTCTCTAGTTGCATTTGTAGCCTAGGATGTCCTAGTTGGCCATCAATGGGAAGAGAGGCCCTTGGTCTTGAGAAGATCATATGCACCAGTATTGGGGAATTCCAGGACCGGGAAGTGGGAGTGGGTAGGTTGGGGAACAGGATGTGGGGAGGGTATAGTGGGCTTTGGGGATAGCATTTGAAATGTAAATGAAGAAAATACCTAATAAAAAAATATATGTATAAAAAAAAGAAAAACGGGTTTAAATGAATTGGAATAAAACAGTCACTAAACTTCTTGGAGACTGAGTTTTAAATGTGTCCTGTAAGTTGAGAGGGAAATAATAATAACAATAAAAACTTATTATCAGATATTGATATAATAGTCATAACAGTCGTGCCCCACAAATAAGGACTGAGGAAGAGTGACACGTGAGCGGTGATGAACTTTCTGTTCTCTGCAAAGTCTTTTCCCAATCATTTAGGGACCTACAGGCTGTCCATGTGGACAAAATGTTGACCTTTTGAGGAACGAATAAGGAAAGGTTACTGAGCTTAATTTAGACAGTAAATCAACATAACTGTCATGGCAGACAGAACCCCAGAAACCTTAAAACCCAATTTTTCTAATTTTATACAACCTCTCTTTTGGTCTCTTGTCAGATGTGACTTATTGGCAAAAATTAATGAAGTGTTTCTATACAAGCAGAGAACTAGGTCCTAAATATCTTCCAAATCCTAATTCTTCTTTGCTTTGAAAATGTTCATTGCTTTCTTACGACTGTGATTTTTTTTGTCTTTTTTTATATTGTTTTTATTTTTGCTAGTGAACCAAGTGATGGATTGTTATGCATTCACACACATATGTAATTATTATATTTTCTTGTTTTTCTCTTGCCATCCTCTCCCTTGGTGAAACTCATCCCCACAAATAGTTATCTTTTCTGCTTTCATGTTACAAGTGTTCTATTACTCTTTCAGACCCACCGCTTATCCCTCCTTTTAGACCTCTTCTCCTTTTATAGTCTTCAAGCTATCCTACATACACACAGGCACACGCACACGCACACGCACACGCACACGCACGCACGCACGCACGCACACACACACACATATACACACACACACACCGCATGCACTCACGCATGCAAGCATGCACATACATATGCATTACAGTTCTAATTCCTATGTAGCTATTGCCAACATGAGTTTTGTTTTTATTTTATCGGGAATATATCATAATATATCTTTAATTGTATTGTTTTCAGCTCTGTCCTCATGTAGTTTGTCTCTGTAATTTGGGAGAGAAAATACAGATGGTTCCATCTCAATTAGGCAGTCTTTTGATATCATGCTATCAGCAGTATTTGCATAAGGCTTCAGATGTGCATTTTTATATCCATTGCAACTCAGAGAAGAGAATGTCACTATAGGAAAGGATCTGAGAAAGACCTCTTTGATGAACAAGAATTGTGATGTATTTAGCCAAATTTGGTCCATAACTATTCAAGAGAAAATAAGTTCTTCCAATGACTATGCTGCTCCTGCCAGGAGAAATAAACCGATGGCAACAGAATTTTCAAGCTACATCCTAGATCCTACTTTTAAGGGGAGCTATCCCACATACAGACACCAAACCCAGATACTATTGCAGATGCCAAGAAGTGCTTGCTGACAGGAGCCTGATACAGCTGTTTCCCGAGAGACTCTGCCAGATCCTGACCAAACAGATGCAGATTCTCACAGCCAACTATTGGACTGAGCACAGGGACCCCAATGGAGGAGCTAAAGGAATGACTGAAGGAACTGAAGGGGCCTTACCTGGCATCAGTGGGAGGGGAGGCCCTTGGTCCTGTGCAGGCTTGATGCCCCAGTGGAGAAGAATGCTAGGGTGGTAACGCGGGTGTGGGTAGGTGGGTAGGAGAGCACCCTCACAGAAGCAGGGAGAAGGGGGGATGGGATAGGGGGTTGCAGAGAGGAAACATGGAACGGTGACAACATTCAAAATGTAATTAAATAAAATATCCAATTAAAAAAAGATAAGGACAAAACATTTCACTTAATTTATACATTGAAGTGAATCATGCCACTTACATGATTTAAAAGGAGCAAGGACTTACCAGGATGAACTTAAAGGAACTTAAAGAAAGTTAGAAGTGAGAGAACTGTGTGACAAAGAACACCATTTAGTAATGGAATCAATGATAGCATGAATAAGAAGGGAATGAAGACCATATTTCATGCATACACATTTATATTCATAAAATTCAATTGCTCTTAAAAGAACTGTACATTGTATTGAAAGAATATAGTATTTATTAAGAGACAATAAATTTCTTACTTTCATTGAAGTCATATCTTAATATGTAAAGTTATGCACATATATTATGTGAATAAAGTAAAATAACCATGAGTGCTTTAGTTAAAAATGACAGTTTGCTCTTGGAATATCATAGTTTAGAAGTTACATACTGCATGACCATGAAGAAGAGAATGATGATCTGACTCCTTCTTCTATGTGATTTCAAAGGCCACCTATGTAACACTGGTAAAAATGGTTTAGACTACAATCATCAGAAAATAGAATATATAGTCCCATTATCATTATGCCCAAAGGGAAAACTCTTGTTCCCAAATGGGAAATAGCTGAAGATTCACAGAACAAGCTTAGAAACCCAACAAAGTTAGAAATATTTTCTTAAATCTGAGATCAAAAGTAAAGAATTTGGCATATAGAGTTCAGTTAACCATCCATACTAATTCTCTAGAAACACATCATAAGGTTGACACTTATTGTCTGAAAAAAATAGAGCATAGTAAAATGAGGATCAAAATGGTTGTATTAAAAGCTAGAGAGACTTATTAAATAGTAAAATGTGTACTCTAGAAAGTACTGAACGAAATGCCTGCACATTATACACAGAAGTTTTATAACACCGAAACTGTAACTCGGTTAAACTTGGCTAGAAAACTGTTTTATATTATTTTAAATATAGCTTCAAAATTAGTGCTATTCTTGACAAAAATTCATATTTGGAATATGTTCTTATAAACATATATTTTATACAGGCATGGTAATGCATGCCTATAATGCTATCATTTGGCATGTGGAGGAAAGAGGATAAGAAGGGACCATCACTCAAGGCTAAAGTTGAATTTCCTTTTGAGGCATTGTCTCATATTGCACGGAATATACTCTCGTTCATCATAGAGTGAGGCCCTTCCCCTGTGCTGGAATTATAGGTATCCACCACAAAACATGAAAAGAATATTTCATAGTCAAGTAACTAGAACACGTTTGACAGAATAATAAACTGAAATCAGAAAGATCAGGAGATCCTTCATTGTACGTGTACATTTTTTCTTTTTATTAATTATTTTTTTACATTCCAGATTTTATTCCAGCACCCCCCGTCCACCCTCCAATACACGCTTGTTCCACATCCCATACCTCCTCTCCAGTCTCCTGTCTCCATGAGGATGTGCCCACCCCCACTCCCCACCGCACCTGACCTCTAAACTCCCTAAGTTCTCCAGTCTCTTCAGGGTTAGGTGCAGTATATCTGATTGAACACAGACCCTGTAGTCTGTGTTCACAGACTGTGAATACAGGCCCAAAGTAGTATCTAGCTCAAGAGGAGATCCCAAGGTCTGACACTATTACTGAGGCTATGGAGTGCTCACAAAAAGGGACCTAACATGACTGCCCTCCAGAAGCCCCAACAAGCAGCTGAAAGAGTCAAACGCAGATATTTATACCCAACCAATGGACAGAAGCATATGACCCCTGTGGTTGAATTGGGGAATGGCTGAAAGAAACTGAGGAAGAGGGCAACCCTGTAGGAGGACCAGCAGTCTCAATTAATCTGGACCCCCGAGATTTCTCAAACACTGAACCACCAAAAAGGCAGCATAAACGAGTTGATGTGAGGCTCACAAAACCTGTGCAGCAGAAGTGTAAAACTCTTAATTATTTTTAATATGCAAGTCTTTCAACTTGAAAGAGGCAATACAATGTTTAGAGGTTGCAGAGAAAACACAAACTCACACATACACACAAGAAAAAAAAACAACTCATACATCCCCACTATCACACGTATGGAAGAAGGAGTAATTCCTGGAATATTTTAACTTAAGGATTCATGTTTCTAGAAACCTTAAATAGAACCACATCTAGTTCTTATCACTTGTTAGCAGGGGCATGTAATTTTAAAAGCCCAACTCAGTTTAGTAAAACCTATATGTATTTAGTGTCACGCTTGAACTGCTATGACCACGTCAAAGGAAGTGGCATATTTAGGGCTGAGTGAAATGTCTTTATAATATTTTCCATGGACTGAGCTGTTTCATAGAACAATCGGGAGTCATTATGCAGCTCCACACAGAGGTTTTATAGCTCATTTGTCGAAACTTTAGAAATGTAATGCTACAGAAGGGAGTATGGTAAGCCAATTTTTGATAAAAGTTCTTTACATATTAATACTGTGTAAGTATTGTGCACAACTCAGCTAGTCCACAGTCAAAACTTGCATCTCTAAATAACTCATTGCATAAAAGCCCTTATATTTTGATGCATTTCAGAATTTATAATCAGTTCATGCTTAAGAGTACATCTATTTTATTACATGTGATAGTATTACTGCATGTCATAATGTAGACATCACTTAAGACTGTTGTTGCTCTATTCCTTACAAGTAATAGCTGGCTTCATTGAAGAGTATGTCGTGGTATATTATTAAGCCATTCACTCTTGGACTCCCCTCCCACTCATCTTCCTTCTGACTCTTTAAACTGTCAGTCCATTGTATTCAATGGAGCATCATAAAATACCAGGTTCTTTAAGCAGCACAGCAGGTGTGCATTTATGAAGCATATCTGATATATTCAGTAGCAGTCAACAGATTAATGTGACTGTCCACAGTCCTTGTTAGGATAAGGCAGAAACCACTATATAAAAATAAAACTTCTATTTATTTCACAAAATGAAAGGAAATTTCACAAAATATCATAATAGTGGTCTCATTAAATTGTTCAATGAGAGCAACAATCACTGGCTCCTATGCTTATTTATCTTTAAGTACATTAATAGCAGTTTTATTAATATATTAACTATGAGTTAATTTTCTTAAAATGTAGCTGGATTAGCTTTACTTATAAGCCAGTTATTTTAAGCAAAATTAACTCATGGTTAATATATTTACAGTACTAAGAAATATATTTAAAGATGAAGCCATATATAAAACATAATTAATATATAAAACATAATTAATATATGAAACATAATTAAACTGCCATATGTTTGGCAGTGTCTTTCTATCTGTTTCTATGAGCTGCTAAGTGAAGACTCTCTCAAGACAGTTATGCTAGGCTCCTGTAGTCAACTATAGAAAAATGTCATCCTTACTGTCAGTGGTGGGTTCCCTCTCATGGGTTTCAAGTTAGGCCATTCAATGTTTGGCCATTACCTCAATTTCTATTCCATCTTTATTGCTGCATATTCAGTAGGCAGAACAAATGTGGGTTAAAGGTTTTGGAGATAAGTTGATGTTCCCATCCCTCCTTTGGAAGGATATCTTGCTTGGTTACAGGAAGTGGCCATTTCAGGATTCATACTCCCTATTTCTAGTAGTCTTAGGGTCACCCTCATGGGTTCCTGGGAGTTCCCTTGTCATAGATTTCTTGTTTAGTGGAGCTCAGGTAATCTTGTGGAAGTGAGGTAGAAAGAAATCAATGTGCCAGAGGGCTACAGGACAGCACAAGAAAACCTGCAGAATCAACTAACCTGGGCCCATAGAGACTCAAGGCAACTAAACCAACAACCAAAGAACATGCATGGGACAGACCTAGGTCTCCTACACATATGCAACAGATGTGTGTCTTGGTCTTTATGTGGGTCCTCTAACAACTAGAGCACGTACTGTCTCTGATGCTGTTGCCTGCATTTGAGCTGCTTTCATCTAAGTGGGCTTCCTTGTCTAGGATTAATAGGAGAAGATGCACCTACTCCTCTAGCAACTTGATATACGAAGGTGGGTTGATGTCCCTGGGAGAAGGAATTGAGGGGGGGAGGTAAGGTGACAGAGAGGTACTGGAAGGAGAGGAGGGAGGGGAAGCTGCTTTCTGAATGTAGAGTAAATAAATAAATAAATATTTTTTAAATCTTTAAAAAAGGAAAATAAAAATATAAACAATTTAAAATAGTTTCAAGGTCAGTTAATTTAAAAAATTAAATCCCAAATATATCATAAAATTACATATTTTTCTTCCTTTGCTTTATCCATTAAAATAATAACACCATACTCAGAAACATTTATAAATGAAACAAAGATCCTATCCCAATACTCTCCCATTAGGAGAAGAAAATTTAAGACATTAACCAGTAAATTATTTTAGGCATTATAGTGCAATGACTGAATTAGGAACATAGCTCATAGAACCCTATGGAAGTACATTGTTTGTTCAATGTACTTCCCCTCAAAATTCCCTGTTCTCTTATCCATAAACTCCATGATCAATTCTAGTTCCAATCCAGATTCAATATGCCCATTGGCTCGCAATCATTTAACTATAAATTCTGCTCTAAACAATTCATCTCCAAACAAATACATCAAGCTAGGACTTCCAAAGATCCAGGGAGGGAAAAAAAGAGAAGAATTGAACAAATTCTAAAACTTCTATAGCAAGTAAAATGTAAAAGATAATATATACCTGCCTACACCTCAATACTTTGCTTGGATCAAGTCAATTTAATCAAGAAACAATACTACAATGATTCCTTAAGTCAGTAAGTTATAATTAAGAATCAATAAGTATTGATTTTTCATAAAGCTGCAAAAATTTGCACTCCCTCCCAAAGTAAATAAGTGGTGCTCTTTCAACAGACACATCAGCATCTGTCAGTCATTTGTCTTGTGTTTGGTGGTGGTGTTGTTTTACAGTTTTTGTTTGCTTCTTGCTTTTGTTTTATTTCATCTTAGCCTTTCTGACTACTATGTTAAGGTGAAATCTCAAATTAGTTTTAATTTTCATTTCTCTGGTGGCTAAAATTGTTAATTTCTTTTTAATGGTAGGGAATAAGATACTACAGACTGTCCAATCCTAAATGGAATGTCTACATTGCACTCTGATGGTTCATTGAGCTTTGCTAAGGGCTCAGAGCCAGTTTCAAGGGATGACTGCAAGAAAACCATGTCTTCCAGACAGAGTTATGCATCTGAACTTAGAACTTATGCCAGCATATATAAAACCTATAATGACTCATGTGAAAGACTCAGTAGATAAAGTATTTGCTATTTATTTTACATAATATTTTCCAAAAACTAAAAGTAATAATTCTACCAATAATATAATTATTTTTAAAAATCTTAAAATTCTCTATAATTCACATTTTCTTTATTTCAAACTAATATACTTAATTATTTACTTATTATTTGTCCTGCTTTCTTCTTTGAACACAATATAGAGTTAACAGCGTAATCAAGGGTCACAAAAGTTTTTACACTATAGCTATTTGTGGGTATGGTATTCTCATTCTGTAATAGACTCTAAGAAAGGTCATATGGCTTCAACATTCCTTGATCTAAGCTAAGAATATGATCTTTGTAGTTTATTTAATCTCTGAGATTATTAAATCATTGGCTGACATATCAAACATGCTAGTTCATTTTATTCTACCAACATGCATTGATTTTATAATTTTATTACAAAATATTTTTATTACATTTGTATTTTATAATGTACTTTTACCTTAATATCTAATGCTTTTTTTTAGTTCTCTTAAAAGGTCAAGAATTTTATATATGTATCTGAATAGGTTATTCTGTAAAATAGTATCAACTATAAAAGTGTTATACCTTATAATAAATTGTTTCAAATAAAAAATCTTTTAGATCTTACCTTAGGATATTTTTAGTAGTTGGAGAATATTCTTGATTTACCTTTCTTTTAAAAACTTTCAATTTTCTAAAAGTAAAGTTTCTGCTAGGTAGAGCTTCTCAGAGAACAGTTATGGTGGGCTCCTATCTGCAAGCATAACAGAGTATCATTAGTAGTGTCAAGAATTATTTCTTGCTCACAGGATAGGTCTCAATTTCTGGCAGTCATTGCTTGCTTATTCCCTCTCTCTTTCTACTTTTTCTTTGTCTCTGCACATTTTGTAGTCAAGATATATTTGGGGTCGAAGGCTTTGTGGATGGGATGGTGTCCTTATCCTTCCACTGGGTGTCCTGCCTGTTAGCAGGAAGTGGCCACTTCAGGATCCATATGCCTGACTGCTAGAAATCTCAGCTAGAGTTGCCCCCTTATATCCTCTTCCAATCTCAGGTCACGGGCACCACCCAGAGATTACCTGCCTATGCACATCTCACTTCTCTTTCACCTATAAATTATCTTCCACATCTCTGCCCCTCTCCCCTTCCCTTCACGTCTTCTACACATTTCCCTCCATCCTTCAATCTCTGATATTTGTTTCTCATTCTGAGATAGATTCAAATATCCTCTCTTGTGCCCTTGTTGCTATTTGTATTATTTGGGTCTGTTGACTATAGTATGGTTATCCCATACTTTAGGGTTAATATCCACTTATAAGTGAGTATATACTATACATGTCAGTTGGGGACAGAATTATGTCACTCAGGATGATATTTTCTAGTTTCAGCTATTTCCCTGTAAAATTCATGGCGTACTTGTTTTTAATGGCTAAGAAGTATTTCACTGTGTAGAAACACATTTTCTGTATTCATTCTTCAGTTGAGAAACATAGATAGAGGATGTTTCCAATTTCTGGCTATTACAAGTAGAACTGTAATGAACATAGTCAAGCAAGTGTCCTTGTGGGATGGTGTACCATCTTTTAGGTATATGCCCAGGAGTGGTATAGCATGGTCTTATGAATTAGAATTATTCCCAATTTTCTGAGAAACTGTTAAATTGATTTGCAGAGGGGTTGTATAACTTTGCACTCTCACCAGCAGTAGAGAAGTGTTCCCCTTGCTCCACAACATCACCAGTATGTGCTGTCCTTTGAGTTTTTGATCCTAGCCATTATGATGGGTGTAAGGTGAAAACTCAGGGTGGTTTTGATTTGCATTTCACTGATGACTAGGGACTTCACACATTTCTTTAGTTGTTTTTCCTCTATTTGCAACAGTCTGGTTACAGCTGTACCCCATCTCCTAATTGTGTTATTTGGATCATTAGTATCTAGCTTCTTGAGTTCTCCCGTATTTTGGATATTAGCCCTCTGTCAGTTTTAAACTTAGGGAAGATCTTTTTCCCAGTCTGTTGTTTTGTCTTGATGATGGTGTCCTTTTTCTTACAGAATGAGCAGCTTCACCTAGCATCCAACAGAAAGAGATGCATAGCATCACACCTAAACATTAGATCTAGCTCAAGCACTCTTATTGAAGAGTTAAATGACTAAGGGACCCAAAAAGGACAGGAAATCCACAGGAAGACAAACACTATCAACTAACCTGGACCTTTTGGAGCTTCCAGAGACTAAACCACCAACTCAAGAATGAGCATGGACATAACCTAAGACCCCTGCACATATGTAGCAGATGAACAGCTTGGACTTCATGTGGGTCCCCCAAACAACTGGAGCAGGGACTGTCCCTGAAACTGTTGCCAACCTGCCTCTTTACAGATGTTGCACCCCCTAACTGTACAGCCTTTTCTGGCCTCAGTGGAAGTGGTATTGACACACAGAGGGGATGTCACCTGTGACAATTACCCCTCTAAGGAGAAGGGAAAGAGGAATGAGGAGGGACTTGCATGAAAAGGTGCTAGGAGGAGATAAAGGGCTGATATTAGGTTGTAAAGGGAATAAGAAAATAAATTTAATAATAATAAAAAAAGAAAAGCTCCTATAAAGCAAAGGACACTGGCAGTAGGACAAAACAAGAGCTTACTGAATGGGTAAAGATCTTCACCAACCCTACGCCCAACAAAGAGCACAAGAAGTTATTTATACACCAGCAAGCCAAATAATCCAATTAAACAATGAGGTGCAGAGCTAAACAGAAATCTCAGCATGGGGGCTCATAGAGCATACCTGGACTGGACCTAGGTGCCTAATGCATATGTAGCAGATATACAACTTGGTCTTCATGTGGGGCCCCCAACAACTGGAGCAGAGTCAGTCTTGAACCCTGTTGCTGCCTATGGATTCTGCTGCCCTAAGTTGATTGCCTTATCTGGCCTCAGTGAGAAAGACTATGTCTGTGCTTGCAGTAACTTGATGTGCCAGAATAGGTTGGTATTAGGAAGGGGGAAAATCCCCTTTCTCAGAAGAGAAGGAGAGGAATGTATGGAGGAGGGGCTCTGTGAAGGGAGAAGTAGAAGGGGGAATGGGACCAGGATGTAAATTGAATAAATAAATAAATAAATAAATAAATAAATAAATAAATAAATGGGGCAGGGAAGAATTTTCTTTTCTCAATATCTTTTTTTTTTTTTTCTCCTATTCAGGGTATGGTAGTGCACACCTTTAATTCCAGCATGAATGAGACAGAGTTAGGAAGCTCTAAGTTCAAGGCCAGCCTGGTCTACAAAAAAAAAAAAAAAAAAAAAAAAAAAAAAAGTAGAGTTCCAGGACAGCGAGGGCTATATAGAGAAACCCTGTCTCAAGAAACAACATTTTTTCTCCTGTTTTAAATGTCTCTTTTAAAGCAGAATCTTTAATCTGCAGTTCCCTTCCTATACACATTTAAAAATAAAACAGGTATAATTAATCAAATTGTAGACAACAAAATCATTTATCTATAAGATGCCCACAGAACAGACATTTTGTTTCAAAATGAACTTACAGGTACTAAGGATATGACATTTGGCGAGAAAAATTCAGAATCACAATTATAGATCACAGTCAGAAGTACAGTTTAAAGAGAAAAGTCGTGTTAGAAACAATGAATGAAACAATACTTCTAGACTTAAGTGGACCTTCTCTTTTCCCTAGATTCCTATGCTTCTCAATACTGATCCCATTCACACTGCTCAGAAAAGGAATCCAAGGCTGGAAAGGGACATATGAGAATCAGTTTTCTCTGTATTTGGAACCGAGACCATTCTACCGTCCTTCATACACACTTGTCCTTGTCATTATACTCAACTACTGTTAGAGCCCAAGAAAAACTCCAGACTCATATAATTTGCAAAATTAAAGAGCATTCATTCAGCTGATTTTTTTTTTTTTTTGCATGCAGGGGTCTCTCCATTTGGGAATGGAGACCCCCTAGTGGACTTGCAGGTCCAGCTTTTATTGTTGGGGGGAAATCTAAGAAGGGGCACATGCCCTTTTACCTTTATTGGTTAGTTTTATCTCTAGGGTTCTGACTGATTCTACAATTGGTTAGGGTCTGGATCTTCCCAGGGGGTTGCTTACTCATTCCAGCTAACTACTCTTACTTCAAGCCACATGACAAGGTGTCCTCAGACAGTCTGCCACATGATAAGGTGTCCTCAGATGGTCTGCCACATGACAAGGTGTCCTCAGATGGTCTGCCCACTGCTGTGTTTGGCTGAACACAGGCTCCTAGATCCAAGTTCTCATCTCAAAGAAACAGAAACATAGGCCTAGTCTCCCAAAGTGCCAGTGTCCAGCCTGTCATGGAGTCAGCCTGGCTCTGGCTAACTCAGTCCTCTCATCACTATTAGAGGTATCTAGTCCCAACATCTTCTCAACTATCTTAGCAAACAATACAGGCTGCACATGAATACCTGTCAACTCTTTGGTTGTTTCCCAGTATAGAAAGAACATACTGGTTATCTATGTTTTCTAGTATGTAGAAAATTTTGCATAGTAAATAGAACATGATGCCTTGTGTTTGCTAACACAGGCAAGTATATTTGAAGCTTTATCTAACTACTCTATCTTTGCACAGAAATCCAATATATTAAGTAAAATTTTCTGTTTCTGTCACTGTCTTGGCAGTACTTAGAAGTGACATATACATAGTAATTATTCAAACTGAATTAAAGTGGATATTTATTGATATATAACATATATGTGCAATCATAAATGTGTAGTTTGATGAATTTTACATACCAAATGCACCATAAATATCCACTTGGATCACAAAGGAAAATAAAATATGTTTATCATACATAGTCCTACTTCATGTTTTGCTTGTCACTGTTTCTCCTCCTAAAAGTATACAAATTATAGAGATTTAAATACATCTATATGTTTTTCTATCTGAACATAATAATGTAGCATGTGTCCTTCTGGTTACATAGTTTCTTAAGCTTCCATGTAAGTTATGCCTTCTTAATTTATTCTCATTATATTTTAAAATTAAGTTGTACATAAATATAAAGCAAAATATTTGTCAGTTCTACTACTCACTTGGAAATAAAACCATATACACACAATTCAGTAGAGCATAGATAGAAGAAAAATGTTAGTTAATATAATATGCATATTTACTTTAAATAAGCACTGATAAACAACCTTTAAAATAGCTATATAAAACACACTCTGAGATGATCAACAAAATAGCAAACTTTTAATTACATTAACCAAGATTAGAAAGAATAATGATTCAAATTTCTAGAACCAAAAGTGATGGGTGGGACACTATTGTATGTTCCTTTTCTTGATAAGAAGTTTAAAAAGTCATCCAATACCAAAGAAAAGATTCCCTGCAATTTTGGTTCTGTGAATGATTCAGTTCATTGATGTTTAAAGTGAGAATTTCTGGCTTCATTGGAGACTCAGTTGTATCCTGTGATGGTTTTCTGGTAGCTGTCTTATGAGGGGATATTTTGCTGAAGCAGACATGTGACAGCATGCTTTACTGAGAACAGACACATTTTTTTTGTTTGTTTGTTTTGTTTTTTGTTTTTTTTTATTTCTGTTTTTTTGTTTGGTTTTTTTTTTTCTGGAAGCTGTCTGGTGAAAGGGCACGTGATGTTTGGCTGGTGCGGAGGCTTGAGAATACAAGTGATGGTTGGAAAGCGTATAAGAGCAATCCAAAAGACAGGTTGTCCCTACAATACCCTGGCATTGGTTCACCTTGCTTTTCTTCAGTGTGATCTCTTAGAGCAAATTCAACAAAGAGCTTCTGGTGCTGTCCCAGCTGCTTCTTGCTGCTTCAGCAGACTTGTCCAGATTAGCAGAGTCTTCTGGCTTATTCTGGATTGAGCCACTGCTGCTGATGCATGTTTGGCACTTTACTAGTGAACTGGATTGCTGACAAGAAGATTATAATCTTCCCAGAGAACTATGTCTAGCCAAGTCCATAACCCCTTTTCCTATTATCCATCTTCCTCCCCTACCTTTGGTCGGTGGTCTATGAGGGATTTGAAGCATTTAAAAACCCTTATTAAAGTGGGTTTTGAAAAATATAAGCATACAGATATCACATGTAGGAGCATATGTGAGTGTTTACAGGAACATAGATTACTGGAAATTAATTAGTTCCATTACTGTGATGCACACTCCAGCATCAGTAATAGCACAGGAGGGCTGTCATGGTGCTCCTGGACCCAATTTATGCAAATCCTATTGGAAATTCTCCTTTCACAAGAGACTGGTTTTTATTACCTACTTAAACCTTGGAAGTGGTCTGGTGAATTGAACTAACTAATTTTCCAAACACACTCTGAGATGATCAGCAGAATAACAAACTTTCAATTACATTAACCAAGATAAAAAGAATAATGATTAAAATTTCTAGATCCCAAAGTGATGTGTGGTACCCTAATGTGTATTCCTTTTCTTGTTGAGAAGCTTAAAAAGTCATCTTTTTATCATTGGTAGGACACTGATAAAATACCAAAGAAAGGATTCAATCTAATTCTGGCTCTTAACTCTTTCTTTTTTTTTCTTTTTGAGAATTCCATGTATGAGCACTCTGCTTACATTACTTCTACTCTGTAATAGCTCTACATATTTTCCTCCTTTATCTTTTCTGAGAGGAATGTTTAATTTCATATGGAATAGCTGCACAACAGACTCTATTTTCAACCTTATAGAAGTAAATCAATTCTTAAAGAACTATTATTAAAATTATATGCCAACAATTTAGATCACTTAGATTAACTAGATAAACAAGTCTCAGAAAGCCTAGAACTACTGAATTGTACAAAAAGAAAAAGCCAATATGAAAAGGCTTACAGAAAGTAAAGATACTATATTAATAATCAAAAATGTTACTGAAATAACAGATTAAGACAGATTTTACTATGAAACATTTAACACTATTTTACATTTTAAGATCTAACAGTGGCTAAAATTACTTTAATAACTCTCAGAAATATAACTTAGGTTTTATTCTGATACAAAACAAAGTCATTTCAAGAAAATTCAGGACAGTTATCACTCATAAATATGGAAGCCAACAACCTCACCAAATCACTATCAAAATAATATTAATAATGTATTAAAGTATTTTTTTCATGGTGACCAAGAAGCATTTATCCTAGGGATGCAAGTTTAGCTTAATATCTGACAACCAACTATCCAAATTCCCTTTGTTCCTGAGACCCTTTGCTGAATAAGTCCATTCCTCCTGTTTCTGTGCTCCCACATCCTCTCATATTCCCTCTTGGACTTCTACCCAAGCAGTGGCCATTTCCAAACCAACCATCCTAGCTCCATATTTGTGGCCTCCAAACCTGCTTTATTTAAGAGCCACCCTCAAATATGGAAAGATCCTTACCTCTCCCATCCTTTTTTCTGCCCAATGCCATCTCTATACCCAAAGATCTAGCTCAAGACCCACACTTAGTAGTCAATTTTCCCCTGATCTGATTATGTATGATATCCATCAACATTATCTGATCTCAGATCATGTCTCTCCTCCCCTAGCTCAGTTAAAAAAAATTATATTACAGATTATTACAAAAAATATGCAATGAAAGAAAAATTTCCACATGTCTATGTCAAATCTAAAAAAACAAAACCTACAAAAATAACAAAGACATCATATCTCCCATTAGAACCACTAGTGCTACTGATGTCTTCTCTATGTGAACTACCTAGATGAATTCTAGGACATAGAATTTAACAGAATCCTCCTGCACTTTATCAAAGAATTCAAAGAAGACTCAAATAAAAAAGTAAACATTTCATTAAACTACAAGAAGATAACAAAACATGCTAAACTGAGAACCATGAAAATACAAATATGTGGCTAAATGAAATTATACATATAATTCAGGACTTAAAACTGAATCAATGAAAAGAAAAATTGGGAAAAACATAAATTGAAATTAAGATGAAATTTAAAAACTCAATATCCCAATTAGAAAATGTATGAAAGAGCCTTACAAGTAGAATAAATTAAGCATGATTTTAAGGAAACTTAAATATAAGCAACGAACATGAAAGAAGTAAAATAAAGGAAAGGAACATGCATAAAATATGTGATATCATTAAAAGATTAACACTTTGAATTATAGGAATAGATGAGCAATAAGATTCTTACATCAATGGCATAGACCAAATCTTCAACAAGATCATAGAATACTTACCCAAATTAATATAAGACATATCCATACATGTTTTCAAAACCACTTAGACCGCCAAATTGGCATGGATAAAAAATAAAAAGCCCATGTGGCATGTCATAGTTAAAAGCTAGAATTGTGGCCACAACACAGAGTAATAACCACAATATGATCATGGTGAGCCAAGCACCCAGCTGAAGGTCTTGTCAGTCATCAATGGGAGGAGAGGACCTTGGTCTTGTGGAGAGGGTCTATGCTCCAGGGTAGGGGAATGCCAGGGTCAGGAAGCAGGTATGGGTAGGTTGGTGAGCTCATAACTCTGAGTGCCTCCAAATAGAAACTAGAGAGAGCATACACTATCAGCTTGACAGCACACCTAAAAGCTCTACGACAAAAGGAAGCAAATTCACCCACAAGAAATAGACAACAGGAAATAATCAAACTCAGGGGTGAAATCAACCA
>NC_034598.1:74184697-74192407 GCF_900095145.1 Mus pahari
ATTGTGAAAATGGCTATCTTGCCAAAAGCAATCTACAGATTCAATGCAATCCCTATCAAAATTCCAACTCAATTCTTCAATGAGTTAGAAGGGCAATTTGCAAATTCATCTGGAATAACAACAAACCTAGGATAGAAAAAACTCTTCTCAATGATAAAAGAATCTCTGGGGGGAATCACTATGCCTGACCTAAAACTGTACTATGGAGCAATTGTGATAGAAATTGCATGGTACTTGTAGAGAGACAGACAGGAAGACCAATGGAATAGAATTGAAGACCCAGAAATGAACCCACACACCTATGGTCACCAGATCTTTGACAAGGGAGCTAAAACAATCCAGTGGAGAAAAGACAGCATTTTCAACAAATGGTGCTGGCACAACTGGCTGTTATCATGTAGAAGAATGAGAATTGATCCAATTTTATCTACTTGTACTAAGGACAAATCTAAGTGGATCAAGGAACTCCACATAAAACCAGAGACACTGAAACTTATAGAGGAGAAAGTGAGGAAAAGCCTCAAAGATATGGGCACAGGGGAAAAATTCCTGTATAGAACTGTAAAGGCTTGTGCTGTAAGATCAAGAATTGACAAATGGGACCTCATAAAATTGCAAAGCTTCTGTAAGGCAAAAGACACTGTCAATAAGACAAAAAGGCCACCAACAGATTGGGAAAGGATCTTTAGCAATCCTAAATCAGATAGGGGACTAATATTCATTATATATAAAGAAGTCAAGAAGACAGACTCCAGAAAACCAAACAACCCCATTAAAAATGGGGCACAGAACTAAACAAAGAATTCTCAACTGAGGAATATCGAATGGCTGAGAAACACCTGAAAAAATGTTCAACATTCTTAATCATCAGGGAAATGCAAATCAAAACAACCTTGAGATTCCATCTCATACCAGTAAGAATGGTTAAGATTAAAAATTCAAGTGACAGCAGATACTGGCGAGGATGTGGAGAAAGAGGAACACTCCTCCATTGTTGGTGGGATTGTAAGCTTGTACAACCACTCTGGAAATCAGTCTGGAGGTTCCTCAGAAAATCGGACATAGTACTACCAGAGGATCCAGCAATTCCTCACTTGTGCATACATCCAGATGTTCCAACTGGTAATAAGAACACATGCTCCACTATGTTCATAGCAGCCTTATTTATAATAGCCAGAATCTGGAAAGAACCCAGATGTCCCATAACAGAGGAATGGATACAGAAACTGTGGTACATTTACACAATAGAGTAGTACTCAGCTATTAAAAACAATGAATTTATGAAATTCCTCAGCAAATGGATGGATCTGGAGGGTATCATCCTGAGTGAGGTAACCCAATCACAAAAGGACTCATATAATATGTACTCACTGATAAGTGGATATTAGCCCTGAAACCTAGAATACCCAAGATACAATCTCTAAAACACATGAAACTCAAGAAGAAGGAAGACCAAAATGTGGACACTTTGCCCCTTCTTAGAATTGGGAATAAAACTCCCATGGAAGGGGTTACAGAGACAGTTTGGAGCTGAGACGAAAGGATGGACTATCCAAAAACTGCCCCACCCAGGGGTCCATCCCATAATCAGCCACCAAACGCAGACACTATTGCATACAACACAAAGATTTTGCTGAATGAACCTGGATATAGATGTCTCTTGTGAGGCTATGCCAGTGCCTGGCAACCACAGAAGTGGATGCTCACAGTCAGCTCTCCGATGGAACACAGGGCCCCCAATAGAGGAGCTAGAGAAAGAACCTAAGGAACTGAATGGGTCTGCAACCCTATAGGTAGAGCAAAAATATGAACTAACCAGCACCTCCAGAGCTCTGGTCTCTAGCTGCATATGTAGCAGAAGATAGCCTAGTCAGCCATCATTTGGAAGAGAGGCCCCTCGGTCTTGAAAACTTTATAAGTTCCAGTACAGGGGAACACCAGGGCCAAGAANGGGGAGTGGGTGAGTAGGGGAGCGGGGGGAGGGTATAGGGGACTTGGGGGATAGCATTTAAAATGTAAATGAACTAAATACCTTAAAAAATTGGAAAAAATAACAATGTAAAAAAAGGGATCTGAAAAATGAAGAATCCAAATCCTTTATAAAGAAAGAAATTAGAAAAAGCCAATATTGATATTAGTGAAATAGAAACAAAGAAAACAGTTGAAAGAATTATTGAATCTAAGAGCTGTTTATTTTATAAGATAAACAAGTTTGAAAGACTTTTGTCCTAGCTAACTGAAAGAAAGAATGAAATGACTCAAGTTAACAGAATTTAAAAATGGGCAAAGAAATATTGCAAATAACAAATAAATACAGAATTTTATACTAGAATACATTATAAACCTATACTTCATTAGGTAGGGAAATGTAAAAGAATTGAATAAGTTACTGGGTTCATACAGAGTACTAACATTAAATCAAGTGGAGATGAAAAACAAAGGTAGAAAACAGAACAATAAAAAAAAGTGAAGTTTGAGACAGTAGTAAAAATAATTCTGGAGGGTCCCTCTTCTTCCTACCTCCCTAAGTTGACTGTTTTTCTTCTTTATCCTTCTGAAGGGTCCTTCCACCTCTTACCTCCCTAAGTTTCCTGTTTCCATTCATTTTGCTGGCTTTCTGGGCTTCAGTTTTGTTCCCCCAACAGGATACCTGATCACATTCCGCTTTTCCACTCCCTGTCCCCTTTCCCTCCTTCTCTCTCCCACCTTACCCTTTCCCCCTCCATTATTTCTTTCTTCCCCCTTCCAAATGAGATTGAGGCATCTTCACTTGGGCTCTTCAGCTGATTAACCTTGAGTTCTGTGGGTTGTATCCTGGGTGTTCTGTAATTTTTTTGCTAATACCCACATGTTCTATTGGGTCTGAGTTACCATGATCAGGATAATATTTTCTACTTCAATCCATTTGCCTGCAAAACACATAGTGTCCTCATTCTTAATAACCGAGTAGATTTCCATTCTGTAAATGAACCACATTTTCTGTATCCATTCTTCTGTTGTGGTACATCTGGGTTGTTTCCAACTTCTGACTATCACAAACAAGGCTGCAATGAACATAGTGGAACATGTGCCCCTTTGCCATGGTGGGGTATCTTTTGGTTATATGCCCAAGAGTGTTATGGAATAGGTGGATATTCAGAAATATCTATTTCCAATTTTCTGAGGAACCTCCAGTTTGATTTCCAGATTGGTTGTACCAGTTTGAAATCCCACCAGCAACGGAGGAGTGTTCCTCTTTCTTCATATCCTTTCCAACATGTACTGTGTCCTGAGGGTTTGATCTTAGCCTTTCTCATTGGTATAAAGTGCAATCTCAGAATTATTTTGATTTGCATTTCTCTAATCATTAAAGACTTCAAACATTTCTTTAAGTGCTTCTCAGTCATTCAAGATTCCTCTGTTGTAAATTCTCTGTTTGGCTCTATATGCTATTTTTGATTGGGTTGTTTGGTTTCTTGTTGGTTAGCTTCTTGCAGCCCTCTATAAAGACCTGGGAGGTGAGAGAGTCTCAGGACTCAAAGGGAGGAACCTTAGATGAAATGCTTTACAGTAGGGGAGAGGTAACTTGAAGAGCCCATCTCCAGTAGAAAGATGGCATCATATAGAGGGATGGGGTTTCCATCCCACAGTGAAAAGCACTGAATTGTTCTTCTATGAAAGAACTGCAGGGACAAAAATGAAGAAGAGCCTGAGAGAAAGGAGGTCCAGTGATAGGGCCAAATTAGGTGCCAGCTCAAGAAGAGGCCCCCAGTCCTGTCACTATTGCTGTTGCTATGGTGTGCTTACAACAGAAGTCTAGCATGACTACCCTCCAAAAGGCCCAACCAACAGCTGAAAGAGTCAAATGCAGACATTTACATATAACCAATGGACAAAAGCTGATGAACACTGTGGTTGAATTAGAGAAAATCTGGAAGAAGCTGAGGAGGAAGGTGACCCTATAGAAAAAAACCAGCATTCCCAACTAACCTGGGTACTCGAGATCACTCAGACACTGAGCCACCAAACAGGCAGTATATACTAGCTGATATGAGGCCCTCAACACACACACACACACACACACACACACACACACACACACACATATATATATATATATATATATATATATATATATATATATATGAGGATTGACTGGCCTAGATTCCTTGAGAGAAGATACACCTAACTCTCAATTGACTTGTGGCCCCATGGAGTGGGGAAGACTTTTGGAATGGGAGCAGAGGGGTGGAAACATCATCTTGGAGACTACAGGGAGGGGAGGGCTGGGGAGGTATGGGATGAGGAATAGTCAACAGGTGGACCTGGAGGGGGATGACGACTGTACTGCAAAAAAAAAATGATTAAAGAGTAATAATAATAATAATAAAAAGTATATAAAGAAAAAAAAAGAAAATCTCACTTACAAAAAAAGAAAACGAAAAGAGGAGAAAAGAAAATAAATAAAATCCTTCTGAATACAAAATATTCTGGCCCTGATGGATTTATAGCAGAATTCTACCAAATTGAACTGTAGTCAAAGCTTCTAAAACTCCTCAAAATATTGGAAACAAATGAACCACTCCAGAAGTCATCCTATCAAGCCAGTGTTACTTTAATAACAAAATGTTGTAAATAGAACAAAATCACAAAATTATAGATTACTATTCCTAGTGAATATGGACTCAAAAATCTCTAAGGTAGTACCAGTAAATCAAATAGCAGCACTTACTAAGAAAATAGTACACTCTGAACAAATTGGCCTTAGGCAAATATGCACTAAATGTAACAAAACTCAATATGAACATGCTACATATGGCAAAACATTAGTGAACATTATTTTAAAGGAGGAAACTCTCAAAGCAATGCCATTTAAATCAGGAATAAGTCAGGGTTCCCCATCCCTTCCCTGCTTTTCCATCATAGGCCTGAAGGCACTAGCAGGCATAATAAAGAAAAGGGGAAAAAAAAGAGATACAAAAGACAGAAGGTAGTAGTCGAATTACCCATGTTTATAGATGATGTCATATCGATATCATACATATGAGATCATAAATTTCATATCACAAAATTTCATCAGTGTGGTTCAAATTGAAATGATCAAGATCAAGAGCTGTTTTAAACACCAACAAAAACATACTGAGAAAAGGCTCCTATACATATCCCTAGTTACAATAGAATCAAAGGTAACAAGATATACTGAAATAAACCTAACCAAGTAACTGAGAGATACCTAAGATAAATACTTCAAACCTTAAATAAAAATGATTTGCGAGGGTTCTCACTGCCTGAGCTGGTAAGAGAGCAATCTTTGCTCTGGTAAGTTGCCAGGGAGAGGGCGGCCTGCAGAAGCAACACAGCTTGTGGGAAAGATCCCGTTTCTGGCTCCAGACATCCTGCATCTTTCCTGCCAGAGGAGAGGTGTCCACCCAGGAGGGTTCTCAGTGACAGAGATGGTAAGAGAGCCATCTTTGCTCCAGTGCATTGCCAGGGAGAGGGCAGACTGCAGAAGCTACACAGCTGCTGGGACAGACTCCCTTTATGGATCCAGACATCTGGCAACTTTCTTGCCAGAGGAGAGGTGTCTGCCCAGGAGGGTTCTCAGTGCCTGAGCTGGTAAGAGAGCCATCTTTACTCTGGTGAGTGGCCGGGGAGAGGGTGGCCTGCAGAAGTGACACAGCTTCTGGGAAAGAAACCTTTTCTGGCTATAGACATACAGGCACCTTCCCTTCCAGAGGAGAGGTGTTTGCACTGAAGGGCTCTCACTGCCTGAGCTGGTAAGGGAGCCATATTTGCTCTGATTCGCCTAGGCTCCAGTCTGCACTGTTGAGAGTGTGGACCACAGAAGCTACACAGCTTTGGGANAGACAGAAGCAACCTAGCTTCTGTGACAGACCCTGTTTCGGGCTCCAGACATTTGGGCACCATCCTCGCCAGAGGAAAGGTGGCCACCTGTGAGAGCTCAGTCACCCAGAGCAGGTGAGAGAGTCATATTTTGTCCAGGGTCCCTCAGTGTCTAGTCTGTGCAGGTGAGTGTGTGAACTGCAGAGGCAACACATTTTCTGGGACAGGCCCAGTTTTGGGCCTACAACTTCAGCCAGGAGGCAGATTTGAACACCAGGTCTCTCTATGCACATTCCCTGCTAGAGGAGAGCTTGCCTGCAGAGAGTAAACTGACCACTGAGAATCAGCAGAGAGCTGGACTCCCAGGACTGCTGACAGAGGCTAACAGAATCACAGAAGGAACAAGCTCCTACCAGAGACAACTATAACAACTAACTCCAGAGATCACCAGATGGCGAAAGGCAAACATAGGAATCTTACTAACAGAAACCAAGACCACTCACCAACATCAGAACTTAGCACTCCAACCTCAGTCAGTCCTGGATACCCCAACACACCTGAAAAGCAAGAATCGGATTTAAAGGCATACCTCATAATGCTGGTAGAGGACTTTAAGAAGAGCATTAACAACTCACTTAAAGAAAGGCAGGAGAACACTGCTAAAGAGGTACAAGTCCTTAAAGAAAAACAGGAGAATACTCCTAAAGAGGTAGCAGTCCTTAGAGAAAGAGAGGAGAACAGAAAGAAACAGGTGATGGAATTGAACAAAACCATCCAAGACCTAAGAAGGTAAATAGAAACAATAAAGGAAACCCAAAATGTTACAACTCTGGAGATAGAAACCCTAGGAAAGAAATCAGGAACCATAGATGTGAGCATCAGCAATAGAATATAAGAGAAGGAAGAGAGAATCTCAGCTGCAGAAGATTCCATAGACATGGGCACAACAATTAAAGAAAACGCAAAATGCAAAAAGATCCTAACTCAAAACATCCAGGAAATCCAGGACACATTGAGAAGACCAAGCCTTCAGATAATAGGAGTAGATGAGAATGAAGATTTTCAACTTAACGGGCCAGCAAATATCTTCTACAAAATTATAAAAGAAAACTTCTCTAACCTAAAGAAAGAGATGCCCGTGAACATACAAGAAGCCTACAGAAATTCAAATAGACTGGACCAGAAAAGAAATTCCTCCCGACACATAATAATCAGAACTACAAATGTACTACATAAAGATAGAATATTAAAAGCAACAAGGGAAAAGGGTCAAGTAACATATAAAGGCAGGACTATTAGAATTACACCAGACCTTTCACCAGAGACTATGAAAGCCAGAAGATACTGGACAGATGCTATACAGACCCTAAGAGAACACAAATGCCAGCCCAGGCTACTATACCCAGCAAAACTCTCAATTACCATAGATGGAGAAACCAAAGTATTCCATCATAAATTCAAATTCATACAATATCTATCCGCGAATCTAGCACTTCAAAGGATAAAAAAGGGAAAAAATCAACACAGGAATGGAAAATACATCCTAGAAAAAGTAATCCTTCAACAAACCTGAAAGAAGTTAGCCGCAAGAACAAAATCCCAACTTTAACAACAAAAATAACAGGAAGCAATTACTTTTCCTTAATTTCTCTTAACATCAATGGACTCAATTCCCCAATAAAAAGACATAGAATGGCTACAAAAACAGGACCCAACATTTTGCTGCTTACAGGAAACCAACCTCAGGGAAAAGGATAGATACTACCTCAGAGTGAATGGCTGGAAAACAATTTTCCAAACAAATGGTCTGAAGAAACAAGCTGGAATAGCCATTCTAATATCAAATAAAATTGGCTTCCAACCCAAAGTTATCAAAAAAGACAAGGA
>NC_034598.1:74194059-74212024 GCF_900095145.1 Mus pahari
AAAATACTCAATAAAATCCTCGCAAACTGAATCCAAGAACACATCAAAATGATCATTCATCATGACCAAGTAGGCTTCATCCCAGGAATGCAGGGATGGTTTAATATAAGGAAATCCACAAAGCAATTGTGATAAAAACTGCATGGTACTGGTACAGCAACAGATAGGTAGAAAAATGGAATAGAATTGAAGATCCAGAAATGAATTCACATACCTATGTTCACCTGATCTTTGACAAGGGAGCTAAAACCACCCAGTGGAAAACAGACAGCTTTTTTCAACAAATGGTGCTGGCACAACTGGCGGTTATCATGTAGAAGAATAAGAATTGATCCATTCTCATCTCCTTGTACAAAGCTCAAGTCTAAGTAGATCAAAGACCCCCACATAAAACCAGAGACACTGAAATTGATAAAGGAGAAAGTGGGTAAAAAAATTCTCAACAGAACACCAATGGCTTGTGCTGTAAAATCAAGAATTGACTAATGGTACCTCATAAAATTGCAAACCTTCTATAAGTCAAAAGACACTGTCACCATACAAAAGGGCGACCGACAGATTGGGAAAGGATTTTTACCAATCCTAAATCTGATAGAGGACTAATATCCAATATATACAAAGAGCTCAGGAAGCTGGACCAGAGAAATTCAAATAACCCCATTAAAAAATGGGGTACAGAGTGAAACAAAGATTTCTCAACTGAAGAATACCAAATGGCTACGAAACACTTGAAAAAATGTTCAACATCCTTAATCACCAGGGAAATGCAAATCAAAACAACCCTGAGATATCATATCACTCCAGTCATAATGGTTAAGATTAAAAATTCAGATGACAGCAGATGCTGGCGAGGATATGGAGAAAGAGGAACACTCCTCCATTGCTGGTGGGATTGCAAGCTTGTACAACCACTCTGGAAATCAGCTTGAAGGTTCCTCAGAAAATTGGACATAGTACTACCAGATATACCCAGAAGATGTTCCAGCTGGTAATAAGGACACATGTTCCACTAGGTTCATAGCAGCCTTATTTATAATAGCCAGAAGCTGAAAAGAGACCAGATGTCCCTCAATAGAGTAATGGATACAGAAAATGGTGCTTTTACTCAATGGAGTACTACTCAGCTATTAAAAACAATGAATTTATGAAATTCTTGGGCAAATAGATGTATCTGAAGGATATCATCCTTTGTGATATATCCAAGCACAAAAGAAGTCACTAGATATGAACTCACTGATATGTTGATATTAGTCCAGAAACTTAGCCAAGATACATTTTGCAAAACACAAGAAAACCAAGAAGGAAGACCATCATGTGGATACTTCATTCCTCCTTAGAATAAGGAACAAAGTACCCATGAAAGGCTATAGGTACAGAGACAAAATTTAGAGCTAAGATGACAGGATGGACTATCCAGAACTACCCTACCCAGGGATCCATACCATCATCAGCCACCAAAACCAGATACTATTGCACATGCCAGCAAGTTTCTGCTGAAGGGACCCTGATATAGTGGCCTCTTGTGAGGCTTTGCCAGTGCCTGGCAAACACAGAAATGGATGCTCACAGTCAGCTATTGGATGGAACACAGGGCCCCCAGTGGAGGAACTAGAGAAAGTACCCAAGGAGCTGAAGGGGGCTGCAACCCTATAGGTGGAACAACAATATGAACTAACCAGTACCCCGTGAGCTCATGTCTCTAGCTGCATATGTCACAGAAGATGGTCTAGTTGGCCATCATTGGGAAGAGAGGCCCCTTGGTCTTTCAAACTTTATATGACCCAGCACAGGGGAAGGCCAGGGCCAAGAAGAAGGAATAGGTGGGTAGGGGAGCAGGGGATGGGGGAGGGTATAGGGAACTTTCGGGATAGCATTTGAAATGTAAATAAAGAAAATATCTAATAAAAAAGAATAAAATGATTTGCAAATGATATAAAAGTAATCTGCAGATGATATGAAACCACAGTAAGTACAACATTCTTCATATGTAATAAAAAACACTCTAGATGGCCATAGCAGTCTTTGTTATCCCATACTTCACAACCTATAATAATAAAACAGTATGGTATTGGCACAAAACATACATGTAAGCTAAGAAAATAAAATGGAAGGCCCAAACATAGATACTCATAACTATACTCATCTGATATTTGACAAAAGTAGAGAAAAAACTTAACTTTTAGAAAACTACTTGTTTGGTTTTTGGTTTTGGTGCTGTTGTTTGTTGTTTGTGTATTTTAGTAACAAGTGTAGTTTTTCAGTGATTTCAAATTGATGCCTTGTGATAGATATGGGCCTAATTTCTCCTCATCTGCATGAGGACAACCAGTTTTTCTATCACTTCCTTTACTGAAGTTTCTTCTGCATTAATTAAAATTAATTAATTACAATTAGTCTCACGTGTGAGGGGGGTTCTATCCTGCCTTTGATCATTCAGTTCCCAAATAAATGACACAAAGTCTTTATATTTAATGAAAATCTTAAAAGCACTAGATCTGGGCAGATATCTATCTTCTATGCTCTTAGTATCTACTTCCCTATCAATCACACCAAATTTTAACTTGTCATATTCCATTTGCGCAGCTTGTACTTATCTCCAATGACCAGTCTTCATGTCCATGTTTTCTTGACTTTCCTACCCCATGGTGTCTTCTCCTCTCTCCATCTTCTTTTCCCCTCATGGCCCTCCACAGACCCCAAACCTGGGAACTGAAACCCCAAATACTTCTTCTCTGTCCAACTACAGGCTGCCAGGATCTTTATTCAATCAAAGTTTTAAATTAAGGAGCAAGGTCACATAGTATCACTTGGTGTCTGTGAAAACTGTCATCTCCCTGAGACAATCAGGGCCAGTATTTAACATTACAATACATTAGCAATGGACCAAACCTCAACAACTGAAGCAACTTTCATTGCCAACCTGTTTCCAAAAGCCAGAAAATAGAAGAAAACTAAATGTCCTTCAACACATGAATGGATAATTAAACAATAGAATATTCTTCAGCTTAAAAGAAAAATGCATAATTCAGGTAAATTGTTCTAGAATGGCTTATATTGAGGGATGTTATGCAGACTCAGAAAGACAAATCCTACATGTTTTCTCTGCAGTTCCTAGCTCCAAATTTATAGATTTCAGCATGACATAATCACAGGAACCAAGGAAAGGTAAAGAAACCTTGATAAGGTGGATATTGTGGAAGCTCAAGAAGAGAATGTAAGGATATAGATAATATCAAATTGGAAATAAAAATATGGAAGAGTCTTCAGCTGGAGGGAAGATCCACATAGACGATAAGGAAATCAAGGACACATAACACCACAATTTTTAATAAGGCCCTAAGGGGTGATATTATTTTATAGTTAAATATAATTTTACACTGTGCCTTTAAGTGTAGGTTGGAGGGAGCTTTGACGTATTTGGGATGACACTATTTCCACAAAAACCACAGACTAACAAAAACTACAATAATAGGCACAAGAAACCTCCTTTTGGTTGTTTGGTCATGGTAATCTGCAGGAGCCTCCAGGCCTGTAGCAGGTTGAAAGGAGAAAAAGTGGAACTCTGGTGTGGATTTAAAGCCTGAGGCTTCTAGCTCTCTAACTATACTCGATTACTGATGATAACTTCTAAAAAGTCCTAAAAACTTTCATTCTCTTTCTGAGGGTAAAAAACTGCTAGTTTAGGCAATTGACACCTGTAGGCTAACAGCAGGGGATTGAGTAATGTGGCCTTTGTTCTATCTCAGCAGGAACTGCACAGCTCTAACATTCAGCCTGCCAGTAGAAGTCACTGGAACAAAAATGGAGACTTTGAAAAGTGATGATAGCGTTTATTACTAAGTTGTAAAAAGTTACCTATGAAAGCTATCTAAGAAAAAAGAGGAAAAAACAGAATGACTGTAAAAGAGGCATAGGGGAAAATTCTTCTTTGCCTCTTTGTCTAAGATTTATTCTGTATAAAAAAAAAAGTTCTCAGCTCACTTCTGACTCTTCTCTTTGTTCTCACCACTTATACATCTTTCAGAATACATGATTGCATGTTAAAAAGTTCATCACGAGTTCACACATAAAATCAAATCACAAATTGAAATGAAAGTTTACAACAGAGAATGTTTACATGAATATCCATTAGGAGTAATTATCTGGCTAAACATTCATCACCTTTCATAGCTCCACAGGTTCACTGAGAGTTAAAAACTTAGTAAAAAAGGTTGTTAGTAAAGTTTTTATTGATAAACCCAATCAATATTTTATCATCTGTCCTAGCACCTATAAGTGTTGGTGCCTCCCACCCCCACTAACCACTCCCCCTCCAGCAGGAATACCAGAGTGCTACCCAGTTCGCCCGGACCGCCCACCGTCGCCCAGACCGCCCACTGTCGCGAGACCTGCCCGCTATCAGGAGACCTGCCCGCCATTGCAAGAACTGCCCATCATCGCGAGATCCGCCGTGGCAACTTCAAAGGACTCAGGGGCATACTGGGAACCCTTCCTTGTATTTAAGCCAGTTCAAACAATAAAAATCTGGGCCTTGATCAGACATTTTGTCAGGGCCCCATGTTTCCTTTCGCAGCCCTGTTCCTTTTCAGGAGTTCCTGCTCTCCAGTTCGGATCCGCAGTGTTTCTGCAGGCAGAACCACACATATAAGAAATCATTAATTCCCTTTTTATGACCTTTGGTTAATGGTTTTATTGGAATATGCTTTTAGTAGTACAAAGTCTGGTTACTATCTTGAAGCAACTAACAGGTGACACATGGGAGACAGACAGAGTTCTCATTAAAGTTTTGAATATTAGAAAAGGACCTAATAGCAGTCCCACTATAAAATAGCTTGATAAATACTGATATAATTTTAGAAATTTTTATATTATCATCATAAAGAATTGAGAAGTCTTCTATATGTCAATATAGCATCACTATAAGACAGTAGATCTTCAGAGATCTGCATAGATCTGCTCAAAAGGGTGGGCTAATCACCTAGCGATTGTCATATATGCTAATAATAACAGGGAAAACATTATTAATAGCATGAATATTTCTTAAAATTATTTTTGCCTGGGCCTTGGCTATGAGAGCAAATCTGTTGTAGATTGTTATAATCTGAGGCAGACCATTTCAGGAAGATCACCCGTTATTAGCTTGTCCTATGATGGCTCTTGACAGTATCCAAATCATTTCCAAATGAATATAGAATATTGATGTATCTCTTATTTTCCTCTAAGATGTTGAAATTAGGTGCCTGTTCCTAAACATAGCATTTACAGGACTCAGAGATGCAATAAGTATCAATCACATGTTAGTTTTAACCAATAGCTAAGACACAACTAGAGGGCAACCATGCCTTACACTAGAAATCTAACTTCCTGGGGTCAATGAGGTCATGTACTTTAGAAAAGAATATACTAGTAACACTTTTCCAGACAAGCATACTTCCTAACTTCTTTCTAATTCCTAACTTTATACCCACAGATAAATGTTGCTATCACCCCTCCATCTTCACAGCAAATAGTGACCATCCAGAAAATTACAAGACATGGTGCAGGTACAATGCAGGATTAATGAATTGATTGTTTGTGGGGAGCCCAGGCTTAAAGAATCAACATCACATCTTCCGCATCTCTGGCTTAAATTACTTTGTAGATTATGTTTTAAAAGATTGTAAGAGACAGGGTACCAGAAAGTTTTCTGTGAAACAGCATAACCTGAAAATGGTTCCACAAGTAAGACCCAAATAATGGTAATATCAGAAGCCATGATAATATGGAAAGAAAAACTTTCACTGGGACTTACTCCTAGACCAAAACCAAACCAAACCAAAACAAAACAAAAAACAAAACCTACTGGCAACTAATGATTGCTGAGAGATGGACAATGGTCCTCTCCTAGGGATGATCCCCCTTGCTTGTTGTCCAATACTAAGTGTGCAAACAACATCCTTGAAACCAGATACACACAAACTCCAGAAATGGACTCTGAATGTTTTATTTTCATATGTGTGCACAGACACTCACATAAACAAATATGGGCAATCAAAGAAAGTTGGATATCATTTTGAGTGGGCTTCCCATTCAAAGATGTAGGAGGACTTCATGTGAGGATACCTGGGAGGGCCTGGAGAGAAGAAAGAGAACCAGGAAAGTGATATAATTTTAATGTGTAATATTTTAAACAATTACAAAATCCATGAAAGCATCAAAGCCATCACTTCACATTGTAAGACATAATAATTTGCTTCAAAATTTAAGGTAGGCAAAGAACATCTGCTTCCATTTGTTTCAGTATTATACTGAAGATGTTACATAAGATAATTGGACACCAAAACAAAAATATGTATGCTGGAAAGATAACACTTAAAACCATATTACCAAAAGATTATTTTGTTAATCAACTTTCCGTTGTTGTGGTACAGTGCCTAAGACAATCAAAAGAAAAATGGGTTTCTTTGGACCTGTTCTTTCTGAAATTTCAGCTGATGTTGACATTTTGCTTTGGATTATGTATTGATGCAAGATCATGGCCTTTTGCCAAAAAGAAAAAAAAAATCAGTTTCTTGTCTTATGCAGATGAGTAAAAGGAGACAGAGAGAAAGGAGGGTGATGTTCCTTACCTCTCAGAGATACAAATTTCCACAAGCATGTTCCAAAACAATGCAATAGTATATTTTTAGATTTTAAAAATGCAAAGGAATTCCCAGAATCTTATCACAACTAAAAATTTAGCAAGGTTACAGACCAATGTACAAATTCTACTTGTAATTACAAATATATATATAGCTTGAAAAGAATATCAATAAAATATGTACAATATAATTCAAATTAACAACAGTAGGAACAGAAAGTAGTTACAAGTCATATTATAAAAGAAGTGCAAAAATTGTATCTTGTAAGACAAGAATATTATTAAAATTAACCTAAATATTTTGGAATGTATACATATGTCCTGTATACTCATTTATAAGCCTATAAAGTTAATTAAATACTACTAGCATATCACCTGGCCATTTTGTTGTGTTGTTGTCATTTTTGTTGTTGTTAATAACAATATATAATCTGACTCTAAAAGAATATATGGGATTGGCATGAAAGCAAACTACTTGCAAGATGATATGAGAAAAAAGTGGAAAAATATTATGTTACATTTCTGATCTTAAAAGCTCAGACAAAAACAATGGAAATGCATTGTGAAAGAAAAATGTGGATTGATATTGAAATCAAAGAAATAGATCTCAGACATGGCCAGGCAATTTTTAATAAGGTGGACAGGACTGACAAGAGAGAAGACAAAATTATTTTCAATAGTACTTTATAATCGATTGCATAGCTACACTGAAAATAATACACCTTGGTACTGAAGTCTCTGACCTGTGTGAAAATCAACTAAAACGTCAATAACCTAATACAAGATCCAACGTTTCAACCCAGGAAAAAATATATTTAAAATAGGAATAAATATTCATGATATTTGATTTGGACATAAATATGTATAGAACAAGCAAATAGAAAAGATGAGATGGATGTATGATACAAAACAAAGATCATCCAGAAATTGCCCCACCCGGGGATCCATCCCATATACAGTCACCAAACCCAGATACTATTGCATATGCCAGCAAGATTTTGCTGACAGGACGCTGATATAGCTCTCTCTTGTGAGGCTATGCCAGTGCCTGGCAAATACAGAAGTGGATGCTCACAGTTGTCTATTGTATGGAACACAGGGCCCCTAAAGAAGGAGCTAGACAAAGTACCCAANGAGCTAAAGGGGTTGGCAACCCTATAGGAGGATCAACAATATGAACTAACCTACCCCCAGAGCTGTGTCTCTAGTTGTATATGTAGCAGAGGATGTCCTAGTCGGCCCTCAATGGGAGGAGAGGCCCTTGGTCTTGGGAAGATTCTATGCCCCAGTACAGGGGAATGCCAGGGCCAGGAAAAAGGAGTGGGTGGGTTGGGAAGCAGGGTGGGGGTGGGTATAAGGGACTTTCAGGATAACATTTGAAATATAAGTGAAGAAAATTTCTAATAAAAAAAGTGGAAAAAAGGAAAGGAAAGGAAAGGAAAGGAAAGGAAAGGAAAGGAAAGGAAAGGAAAGGAAAGGAAAGGAAAGGAAAGGAAAGGAAAGAAGCATTTTTGCTGAAGGAAGTAAGATGACAAAAGATGGAGAGAAATATTTCTTTTTTATCCATAATAGTTTTATTGATTATCTGGACATTTCACATCATGAACCCAGAGCACATTGACTTCCTATTCTTCCCAGGTCCACCAGGCCAAACTCTTATAATCTCCCCACGATAAATAAATAAATAAATAAATAAATATATACACAAACAAACAAATAGGAAAAGGAGGAAGAAGAGAAGGAGAAAGGAGGAGGAAGTAGAGGAAGGGGAAAAGAAAGAAGAAGAAGAGAAAGGAGGAAGAGGAGGAGGAATAGGAGCAGGAGCAGGAGTAGGAGGAGGAAGAGGAGGAAAAGGAGGAGGAGGAAAAAATATCTAATTCATGTTGTTCATATACGCACTGGGGCATCATCAAACTCTTGGTGGCCAGTCCCAGGACAACTGAGTTCTTCACCACCTGCACCTCCACCAGAAACCATGAATTGTGGAAAGTTACACTTTAGCATACATAGTTCTAATTCTTGTATATGACCAGAAAATTGTATCCAACAAATAAAATCATAAGAAAGAAAACATAGTCAATTTTAGTAACATGTAAAAGATTTAAATATGCACTTCTCTAAGTACAATATACAAAGGGCTAAGTACATGAAAGACAATTACATTAGTCATCGGAGATATGTAAATCAAACACTATCTAATATTACTTAACTTCTACTAATAATAGTTTCTGAAGTTATATAATAATTATAACAGTCAAGTAGGAATAAAAACAGCTGAACATTTGCTAAAGAAATACTTCTCAAATAATGAAAGATAGTAATCCCAGATGGATTTTATACCTCTTTATCCTAAAACACTGTAATTACTCTAAGGAAATGCTTGTTCAGACCATATTTATGAAATTTTTTCTCAAAATCTGCATGTTTTATTTTTCATATTAAATGGAAATATGAATAATTTGAAGATGTGCACAACTTTTTAATCATAATTATGTAGCTCAGAATTAGTTATGGGAAAAGTCAATATGTACTAATATTGTGTTTCTTTCCTTTTCACTTTAATCATAAATCAGATGAAGGAAGTCCCTCTCTGTAAGTTCTTTCTTTAGTTTGGATAATTAAATGCTTATTTTGAAAACAGGAGAGTTCAGAAATATGTATTGGCTTAGTGACATAGTTGCTGTTCAGATCATCTATGTTATCACTGGGTATCTTTAAACTGTATATTTTCAACTGAAGTACCCACATAAAACCCTCCATCTGTGAAGGCTGACACTATCAACTGTCAACATTTCCTCTATAACTTTTGACTTGTCAATTGAGTTTGAGTTATTTCCCAAAATGAGTAGAAACAATTATGATTAAATTATCTGCATCGTGATTCTCCTTCACAGGAAACAATTTCATGGTAATTTTATAGGTATATTTTAGAAAGTTTGAATATTTTAGACAGATTGTTCACTCAGTTATCAAATGGTCATGGATTTTTATTAATCTATTGTCCAAATTATTAATAACTTTAAGGTGGGAATGCATATCCATTTCTTACGTCGAATATTTTTGAGTTTTTATCATAAACATATTTTACCTTTAAATGAAAACACAAAGCACAAATTTTCATCTGTATAATTTTTAACTGAATTATACAATATTAAATGAATGCTTACAATTAGCTTCAACATATTTTGAATTTCCATTTATTTAGTTGAATTTTGAGATGTTTAGAATGTATTATGTGAGTTTTCAGCTTAAGGATTTACTAACTTATTTAATGTCTTCAGGGAATAAATTCCAAATTATTTTAATGTATTGAATTTGATGAAGATATTTTTATAATGCAGCATGTGATTGCTATTGATGACATGACAGGGATAGCTTCAAAGAATATAATTTTTATCATTGTGTAAAATTCCATTAACTTCATATAGAAGGAGTCCACTGATTTTAGTGTTCATGTTTTTCATTTGTAACTATCATTGATATTTTGTTTTTTTTATCTTTTAGTAACTAATATGTTTCTTGAAGTCTTAACCAATGAATGTGGGTATCTTTTAAACTGAATATTATAAAATTCTCCTCGATATATAAAATTCTCCTCGATATATTTTGTACTTCTCATGATACATGTTATGAATCAAGATGGCTTCCAAAAATGTCTCCTTTTTCTTTCCTGAATAGCATTTGTGCTTCATTAACAATGATATAGTGAAAAATAAGAGGATACAAAAGAAGGAGAACCTATGCAGGGCCAGTGTATAAAGACATGAGCCAGGATGGGATAGGGAAAATGACTTGAGAAGCTAAGATGTGAGTGACGGCAACTGCTTGACAGGAAAACTGGACAGAATTAGGAAAACAGAATATGAAGAAAGATCCCATGCACAGAAAGTCATCCCTGTATTGTTGTGAGTCACACATCTCTCAAGTTCATAAGTTACACAGAGTAAGTTACATACATAATGAATATAAGTTGCATACATAACTTTATACAAAACAAAAATCCCAGGAAACTTTGTGCAACAAAACTAGTAAAATACCAGTAATACTGCCTGTCCTCTCATACTTCAAATTCTGCATTCTGTTTACCCCTCCCTATTTTCAGATTATTTTGGATTTCATGAATTCTACAACTATGGAACCATACTTCATTATCTAAACTGCAGACATCTCTAGGTATGTCTTTTCCCCATGAAACATGCTCCATAAGCTCAGCAGTCATGCCTGCAAATCATGAAAGAAGTGAGTCCTTGTCTTAGGTGCTGTGATCAGACACCATGACCAAGGTAACTCTTATAAGGACAACATTTAATTGGGGCTAGCTTACAGGTTCAAAAGTTCAATGCATTATCATAAAGGCAGGAGCAGGACTGCGTCCAGGCAGGCATGGTGCAATAGAAGCTGTGAGTTCTACATTTTGTTCTGAAGACAAACAGGAGAAGACTGGCTTCTCGGCAGCTAGGATGGGTCTTAAAGCCCATGCCCACAAGAACACACCTACTCCAACAGGGCCATATCTACTTAAACAAGGTCATACCTACTAATGGTGCCACTCCCAAGGATAAGCATACAGAAATCATCACATTGCACTCCCTGGCCCCTATAGGCTCATTCAAACACATGAGTCTATGGGGGCCAAACCTAGCCAGAGAATAATAAAAAAGTACATTACGTTCAATTTCCAAAGTCCCCATAGTCTATAGCAGTCTCAATTTTAAAAGTCCAAAATTCAAAATCTTGTCTGAAATTCATCCAATCATTTAACTGTAATCCCCAAAACAAGACAGGAAACCAGCTGGAAAAACTCCAATCTCTGCATCTCCATGTCTAATATCAAAGCAGTCTTTGGAACTTCACTCGTTTTTCGTCTTTGTTGACTGCATCAAAGTTCTTTCTCCCGGGCTGGTTCCATTCCCTGTTAGCAGCTTTCCTTGCCAGGTATGTCACAGCTCTATCATCTTTAACATCTTGGGGTCTTGATGTCAACGGATGTTTCATAGCTTCTTGTTCCAATGTCTGAGATCCAAACATGATCTGGGCTCCTCCAAAGGGCTTGCATCACTTCTCCAGCTCTGCTCTTGGTAGCACTATAGGCTCTGGCTGACTCCACTCTATTTCTGCTGCTCTTTTTGGTGGTTGTCCTATAGTATTGGCATCTCAAATATACTGGGGTCTTCCCCTACAAATAGGCTATTAATAGCCTGTCATAGGCTCTCTTTATGGTGCCAAGCCTCAACTTCTTTGCATGACCCTTTCAATTCTGAGAGATCAACTGCAACTGAGGATGCACCTTCACTAATGGCCTTCCATGGTGTCTCAAAGTGCCAAGCCTCATTGGCACTCCATGACTCCTTCATATCTTAAATGTAGAACCATCTGGGTGTGTTTTACACATTACCAAGTTCAGCTGCAGCATGAGGCACCCCCTTGGCTATCTCTGGAACAGTTTCTTTGTGCTCTCAGAAAAATACTTTCCAGAATATTTCACCTCACTGATGCTGGTCACTTCTTAATCACCACTAACTTTGTAGCTTGAGCTAACCAGCATCAAGTGTTCCCAAAGTCGCTTCTATTCATGACTCTAAAGCCACAGCCACACATCTGATGCTGCTGAGCTCTGCTGCTTGCTGTGCTGGAACCTGGCCCTCTTTATTCTACCTACAGCTTTTTGTTTTCAAACTCCCTCGTTGCCTAAGCTTGGCTGTCTTGGAACTTATGCTGCAGACTGACCTTAAACTCAGAGATCTGTATGACTCTGTCCCCTGAATGATGGGATTAATGACATGTACCACCATGCCTGTACTTACACTATTCTTCACCAAGAACTTGCTTTGGCCCAGGCTGGGCTTGAACTCAGAGATCTGTTGAGCTTTGTCTCCTGACATTAAAAGTGTGCACCACCATGTCTGGGCATCATTTTTTTTCATGCCCATACTTCCTCAAGATTTAGATCAAATGCTTGTGTCTTCCAGAGTGAAGATCTGGATCACAAATGTGCCCTCCATTTATCTATTGTAGTTCATTCCAGATTAAAAGCCCAAACTGTCTCTTGTTCAACTGTAAACACAAACAATAAACTTAGTAGGGGGATATCTCACCCTCAGATCTCCACTCCCTTAATCTCTATATCTCTCTGAACACAGGATTCAGCTCCATGTCACTTCCTGTTGTCCCTTTATTACTTAAACCATATAGATTACATTTCTTATTTTTTTATTTTTATTATTATTCTTTATTCTTTTTAAGTCTAGTCTTACCCCCCTCCCTGTCTGCCCTCTGAGTGTTTGTCACCCCATTCCTCCTCTGTCGTGTCCAAGAGGATGTCCCCACCCCTCCACCCCGACACTACTAGGACTCCCCACTCCCTGGGGCCTCAAGTCTCTTGAGGGTTAGGTGCATCTTCTCTCATTGAGGCCAGACAAGACTCTGCTATATGTGTTGGGGGCCTCAAATCAGCTGGTGTATGCTGCTTGGTTGGTGGCTTGTGTCTGAGTGATTTCAGGGGTCCAAATTAGGAGAGAATGCTAGACTTCATATATAGTCACCCTCTTTCCCAGCTTCTTCCAGTTTTCCCTTAATTCAAGCACAAGAGTCCCCAGCTTTTGTCCATTGGTTATGGGTAAAAATCTGCATCTGCCTCTTTCAGCTGCTTGTTTGGTCTCTTGGAGGGTAGCCATACTAGGCTTGTGTCTCTAAGCACACCAGTAATAGTGTCAGGCCTTGAAGCCTCCCCTTGAACTGGATCCTAATTTGGGCCTGTCACTGAACTACCTTTCCATCAAGTTCCTCTCCATTTTTGACCCTGCAATTATTTCAGACAGGAGAAATTCTGGGTCAGAGTTTTGACTCTGGCATGGCAACCCCATCCCTCCACTTGGTGTATCGTCTTTCTACTGAATGTGGACTCTACAAGTTCCCTCTCCTCACTGTAAAGCATTTCATCTAAAGTCCCTCCCTTAGAGTTCTGAAAATTTCTTACCACCCAGGTCTCTGGAATATAGTAGAGCCCCCCACCCAAAACATGCACACACATATACACATACCTCCTACCTCCTGAGGTTGACTTCTGCTGGCCCTCTTGTTCTCCTCCCTCAATCACTGATCATATTCCACTTTTCCCCTCCCACTCCCCTCTCCCACCAGGTCCCTCCTTCCCTCTGGCCCCCTCCCATGTGATTGCTTTCTTCTCCCTCCCAAGTGGGTTTGAGGCATCCTTACTTGGGTCCCTGGCTTGTTAATCTTCTTGAGTTCTGTGGATTGCATCCTGGTTATTCTGTATTTTTTGGCTAATATCCACTTATTAGTGAGTACATACCATCCACGCATATCCATTCAGTTCTGAGTTACCTCACTCAAGATGATATTTTCTAGTCCCACCCATTTGCCTGTCAAACCCTGATGCCCTTGTTCTTAATAGCTGAGTAGTTGCAAAATGGTACAGCCACTCTGGAAATCAATCTGGAGTTTCTTCAGAAAATTGGAAACAGATCAACCTGAAGACACAGCTATACCACTCTTGGGCATATAGCCAAAAGATGCTCCACTATGCCATCGGTGCACATGTTCCATTTTGTTCCTAGAAGCCTTGCTTGTGATAGCCAGAAGTTGGAAACAACCCAGATGTCCCACAACAGAAGAATATATAAAAATAATGTGGTTCATTTACACAAATGAATACTACTCACCTATTAAGAACAATTTACATTTTTCCTTTCTAACCTTGCTATCCTTGCTCGAAATGTTCTTCTTGAGAATTAACCAGAGAACAAAATCTCTGTTGGGCTTTCTTGAAACTGCCTTTATCGATGCAATTAATATAAATCTCTTTAATTTAGCTTCAGGTAGACTTTTCAGACCAAGGCAAAAAGCAGCCACATTCTTCTCGAAAATATTACAAGAACGGTTTCTCAGCCACATATTAAATTTTTTCTCCTCTGTAAACTCTAGTACCAGACTTCCACAATTCAAATCACCCTCAGAAATACAACCTTCTATATTCCTTCTAGGTGGCCCATTAAGCCCCACTTAAACATTCTACGGCTTTCCTAAACCAAAGTCCCCAAATCCATTCTTTTAAATAAAGGCATTATGATACCAATCATAGCAATAGCCCACTCCTGGTAGCAACATATGTATTTACTAGGGTTTTATTGCTGTGAATAGACACCATGACCAAGGCAATTCCTATAAGGACAACAGTTAATTGGGGATGGCTTACAGGTTCGGAGATTCAGTGCATTATCATCATGGAGAGAGCATGGCAGCATACAGGCAAGCATGGTGCATAGGAACTGTAAGTTCTATATCTTCTTCTGAAGGCAAGACTGGCTTCAAGGCAGCTAGGACAGGCATTAAAGTCCATTCCCACAGTGAAACACCTACTCCCTCAGGGCCACACGTTAATAGTGCCACTCCCTGGGCCAAGCATAGACAAACCATCACAGCCCTTCAAACATAAGGTTTCTTATATATGATTGCTCTTTCTTCTTTCTCACCCCACAAAAGGAATTAATGTATTTATGCAACTCTGCCTTTTTCAGGGGTGAAGCAAGTCATGAACTGTGGGGAGCGGGTGTGCCAAGCCCCATGACCCCTGTCTGCCAAGAGCCTGAGCCTGAACTCTATGTGGTAAGTGGAGGTGCCAAGCCCCGCCCCGTGTTCCCTGGCTGCAAGAACCTGAGCCTGCTGAGCCTGTGTAGAGGATCCTGTACTGTACTGCCTGCTGAGTTACTGGACAATCACTGTGTGCCCCGGCTGAACTCTGACTGGATCCAGGAGATGGGGGATGGATTAGGTCAGAGGAGCTGAAGGAACTTAGAGGACTGAGAAAAACAGGATGTGCCCCAGAGGGAGGGAGGAGAATGCTGTGGGAAAAGGCTGTAAACAGTTCAGTTGGGAGCAAGCAGTTGAAGGGTCCAGTTCGGTTTGGTTGGAGCTGTGAAAGGGAGAGGAAAAGCTGCTCAGAGAGATAAAGAAGAAATCTGTTTGGAACCTGCCTTGGTGTTTGTGTCGTTTCTCCCTGTCTCTGCCGGTCAGAGTTCGGGGGTCTGCAGCATCTGGTGGCCTGTATAGGGAATGAGAAGAAGATAAGAAGAAAGAAGAAAAGGCTCAGGTGCTACATGTGAGGAACTTTTCCACAGGAGCAGCTGATGAAGAAGAAAAAGAAGAAAGAAGAAAAGAAGAAAAGGCTCTGGTGCCCTGTGTGAGGAAGATGCGATGACAGAATACAAGCTTGTGGTAGTGGGCGCTGGAGGCATGGTCAACAGTGCCCTGACCATCCAGCTAATCCAAAACCACTTTGTGGATGAGTATGATCCTACCATGGAGGACTCAGGTGGTCATTGATGGGGAGACATGTCTACTGGACATCTTAGACACAACGGGTCAAGAAGAGTATGGCACCATGGGAGATCAGTACATGTGCACAGGGGAGGGCTTCCTCTGTATATTTGCCATCAACAACACCAAGTCCTTCGAAGACATCCATCAGTACAGGGAGCAGATCAAGTGGGTAAAAAATTCAGATGATGTGCCAATGGTGCTGATGGGCAACAAGTGTGACCTGGCCGCTCGAACTGTTGAGTTTTGGCAGGCCCAGGACCTTGCTTGCAGCTATGGCATCCCCTGAATTGAAACATCAGCCAAGACTCGGCAGGGTGTGGAGGATGCCTTCTATATGCTAGTCCGTGAGATTCGACAGCAAAAACTGCAGAGACTGAACCCGTCTGATGAGAGTGGTCCTGGCTGCAAGAGCTGCAAGTATGTGCTGTTCTGACACCAGGCTCAGGCTCTTGGCAGACAGGGGTCACGGGGCTTGGCATACCCGCTCCCCACAAGGAACCTTGCTATATATTTCAAAACTTACTTTTAAATTTGTTTTTACAGTATATGTCTTTACAGTATATGAAGATAAGGGACTTAGTGAAATTATTGAGAGAGTAGAAGGCAATTTCAGGCAAAGCCAAATATCCAACATTAAATCTCATTAGCCCCATATCAACTCTTCTCTGAAAACTCAAGTGTCACGCTGTTTGCAATAAACTGAGATTCTAATGCCTTCCCAGAACTCCAAATTGCAATATGGAAATTCAAGTGTAAATAATTAAATGCACATATATTTAACCTGAATTACCCTGCAGACACGCTGTTCTCACCTCCAGCCTCCCTTCAGACCTTGTCAGTTGTTGGTAAAATACTAACATGGAACAAGAGAAGAAAAGGAAGAAACAAGGGTAGTTAGAACATTACAGCCCCTGCAGCGCTCAATCTATAAAGCAGAAAGCACAAATTGGTGAATTGGAGCAATGACACAGCTACATTAAACTTCAGAAAATGGCCCCTTAGGGTACTAGCAGGAAGCAAATTGTGCTCTATTTTGAGATGATGGTTCATTTACATTGTTGTAATTATTTAAATAATTAATTTCATAATGAAAGATGTTTATAAAAGCGAAGCTCTGGTTAGCTGCAAATCTAATATTTTTCAATGTTATAACAGAGCTTTTGTGTTCCTCAATATCCCAGAATCTCTGTTTAATAATAATTATACATAAAAAGATCTTTTTACTGTAAAGTACATAAACCATAAGACTAGTAGATTCATCATCACAAAGAAATTGTTTTAGTTTTTTAGTATTTCAGGGGGTTAATTTGTAGAGTTTCCTTCCAATCCACATACACTATAACATGTAAAAATTTATCACTGAAGCCTAGGTAATTCATCATGGGATGCATCAGATGGAGCATCGTTTGGATAATGGTGAGGTTTGGACTGAACATCAAAGATGAGATAATTGCCCAGATTTACTTTATAATTTTTACTTCAGTGATTTTGATTTTCATAACAAAAGTACTAACATAATTTTAACTGATATAGAATACACTTATTTCAGATCTATTTAAACAATTTAAACAATTCTTTTAACAGTATATATTTATCCTAGAAGCCTAATGGATGATTAATTATTTAATTATTTACATGTTCATTTACTTCAACTTTGGCTACTCAGAAAATGTCAAGAGTTTGCAAGGTCAAAATCAAAGGGACTGAAGGAGAAGAATATTGCCAGAGTGTACTGAACCAAGTTAGTAAGGGAGCTTGGTCAATCTATGATAAATGGCTTAAAATCAGTCCCAAGCTTGACTACATTAAATAAAGTATATGGGTTAAATGTCCTAAGTAGGCTAGTGAGATAACCTCAGAGACTATGGTGGTTTCTGTGGAAACAGGCAACAGGCTTCCAGGCTTGAATCGATACTATGTTCATAGCAGCCTTATTTATAATAGCCAGAAGCTGGAAAGAACCCAGATGTCCCTCAATAGAGGAATGGATACAGAAACTGTGGTACA